>NW_028243334.1:0-59155 GCF_964263255.1 Lissotriton vulgaris | reverse complement strand
GAGGTAGCAGAATTGCACATGATTTGAAAGCAGCCCCTGTTAGAGCACTCTCAACACCAGCGACACTCTAGATCTGCTCACCTCAAATTTTTTTTTTTTATCAAAGTTTTTAAGCATAGGATTAGCACAGTGCTATCCACAAGAGATAGAAAATGACAAAGTCTTTTGCAATTTATACCGCAAAGTTTTTAGGCATAGGACTAGTACAGTGCTGTCCTTGCCAAGCTGTAAAATTACAAAAGCCATTTATCACTCCAGGCACAATATTACAGCTTTGAATTAGTGAAATACCAACTCAAGCCAACCTGAAATGAGTAAAAGCAACCCCTGACACAGTGTTTCGCTCTAATTAGAGCTCTTCAGAGAGGTATAGCTTTGTCCAGACACAAGGGAGCACCCAGTATTAAGTCAAAACAAAACCCTTTCAGGCATAGAGTGACGCATAAATTATGCAAAAAAGAAGGAGAGAACTCTGGGTAGTTCTCAAGTTTAGGTGGAAAGCAGCCCCTGTTGAAAGCAGCCCCTGTTACAGCCTGATTCATGAAGTAAAATTGCGTCGCAATCGCTGCGAAAATGCAATTGCGGGCGCAATTTCCGTAATCGGCATTCAACATCAAAATAGCGAATTCGCTAACACAGAATAGCGAATTCGCTATTATATTCACAGAATCCCGGCAGGTGAGCATTAGCGAATCGGAAAATGCGAGAAACCACGGAATCTGCGAAAAAAATAGCGAATTCGCAAAATAATCGCAATCGGTATTCAAGAAAAATCGCTAATAGCGAAAAACCCAAAAATCGCATTTTGCGCCGCGCAAAATAAGGACAACTCAAAGCAGGTGGTAACCATAAAAGCCATGCAAAAAAAACTTTCAAAAAACCGTTGTCCAATCACCAACAGGTTCTGGCCTGACCAATCACACATGAGGACAATCATCATCAGCAGCATTAGGAGTCCCACAATGCCAGGAATGTACATGGTGGTGAGGCGTCGAAGGCTACAGCGATTAGCACGGAGGAGACGCAGGATCCAGGACAGGATATTCCGCCAGCGGGTCACCTTGCTGGGCCAAACCAGAGAACAGATATATGCTAAATACAGGCTGAATGGGGAAATGATAATGCAGCTAATACAGGACCTTGACCCCCTGATGCAGCACCCAACAAGCCATACCAATGCGGTGCCTACACATGTGCAGGTATTGTGTAGCCTGCACCTCCTGGCCTCCGGGAGTTTCCAGGGGATAGTAGCGGCTGCTGGGGGGATATCCCAGCCCACCATGTCACGCTGCCTCCACAGTTTTGTTGACGCCATGCTCACCCAGCTACACCGTCACATCAAATTCCCCGCCAGCCAACAGGAATTGGACATGACCAAGCTACAATTCTACAATGTAGCCCATTTTCCACAAGTGCTCGGATGCATAGACTGTACCCACGTCGCCATCTGCCCACCAGCTGCCATGGAGTATATGTTCCGCAATAGGAAGTCCTACCACTCCCTCAACATCCAGATGGTCTGCAATGCTAAGACATACATCACTGACATTGTCGCACAGTACCCAGGGAGTACCCATGACTCCTTCATATTCCGGCACAGCGGCCTCCACACACGACTGGTCAGGGGAGAGTTTGGGGAAGGACACCTACTTGGTAAGTACACTTTGTTGAAAATGTCACATTGCTAAGATGTAACAGCGCAGCACAGGCAATCACCATCTGCTCCTCTCATTCAGGTGACAGTGGCTACGCCCTCCGTGAATACCTCCTGACCCCATACCTCAACCCTGCTACACCCCAGCAACGGCGCTACAATATTGCACACATACGGACAAGGAATTGCATAGAAAGGACATTTGGCCTGCTCAAGAGCAGGTTCCGCATACTGCACAAGACAGGTGGGGCCATGTATTACAGTCCTGCAGTGTGCTGCCGCATTGTGGCTGTCTGCGCAATACTACATAACATTGCAACCAAGCGCCGGATACCTGTTGACATCTCTGGCAGTGAATCTGAAGGGGACAACCGGCCACCTGCACATGCGCGCCATGCACATGGGGAGAACCCAGCAGAAGGGCACAGACGTCGCAACCACATCACAGTGAACAGTTTCTAGTACAACCTCTTCCATCACCCCACAAATCAACAATGCATGCAAAATGTAATGATGACACAACGCTAATGTGTGTAGCAAAATAAATGTATTTGTTCAATTCACAAAAAAAAATAAGGTTCCAGTACAATTAACTCCCACTAACAGTATTACAGCACACTGCTGTGTATTAGAACGTGGCAGGCTTAACGTCAGCCTGTGCCAATGAAAGTCTTAAGTTTTCAACTGCGCCTACTGCGTGTTGCGCCCAAGCGCCTCTGAGGGGCATCCTCCTCCGGGGCTTCAGGACCTGGCGTGGGCCTGGTGCTGCGGCTGTGTGGTGGGATTTGTGAGGCTGAGTGGCTACTGACGCTGGACGCCCCCTCACTAGCATCATCACCCCCCACAGTGGATGGTATTGCTGGAGGGTGTAGTGCCATGACGGCCGTGGTGAGGTGCTCCAGGACCCTGGTCATGTCCTCACTGCACTGGACTAGTTGGTGCTGCTGTGTGAGGGAGCGCCGCGCCAATAGAGAAGTTGCATTTGCAGCAACATAATTCGCCCTGCTGTATGAGGCCAGCCGGCTCATGAGTTGGCGGTGGCGGCGGCGTGCTGCACTGCGCTGTGTGGACATCGCAGCGGTGTTGGCTTCCATGGCTGCAGCCATGCGGGCCATTCCCTCACCCACACCTGCCATGGCTGCAGTCATGTTGTCAAAGCGCTCCCCCACACCTGCCATGGCCGCCCTCATGCCGTCTATGTGGTCTGCAACTGTGGCCACATTGCGCCCTATGTTATGGAGCTGCAGCTGAATGGCTCCCTGCTGTCGTGCCTGGCGCTGGTGTATCCGCAACATGCGTCTTTCAACGCTGAGACGCGCCAGTCCCTGTCCATTGGCCCGCCTGCTTGCTGGAGTGGAGTGCTGGCGTGACCTGCCACGCCTGCCCTGCTGGCCTGAGTCTGTGGCTGGCCGCTGTGTGGCAACTGGCGTGGGCCCGGATGTTGTGGCGACAGCTGCTGGGGGTGTGACAGCTGGTGTTGCTGGTGCGCCAGATGCAGGGGGTGTGACAGCTGGCGTTGCTGGTGTGCCGGATGCAGGGGGCACAATGGTAGCAGCCCTGGCTGCAGCTCTAGGTGGTGCAGCAGTAGCAGGAGGCACAATGGTAGCTGGCCTGGCAGCGGCTGTGGGTGCTGCACCAGTCACAGGGGGGACACTGCAGGTGAATCTGGCTGCTGGTGTTGTAGCAGCCACAACAGGTGATGGACCGAATGTGGATCAATGTCACACACTCAACCCAGTCCAAGGATCTGGGCCCAAATCCATCATTTTTTTGCACTCCACACCACCCTGGGTTAGACAATGGCGATATGCAAATCAGCTCTGACCCTGTGCCCCATGGGAACAGTCCAGTCCGAACTACAAAAGCCATGTCCTTCCCAGAACGGAATCAAGCATCCGAGGACCGGACCGGTTTCGAGGTAACACCTCTCATCAGCCCGGCTACCTTGACTCCAGTGGTGTGGAGTGCCTGGGACCCACGTCTGGGCATCCCCAGCGCATAGGGCGGAATATGCAAACACAACAGGTGATGGACCGAATGTGGATCAATGTCACACACTCAACCCAGTCCAAGGATCTGGGCCCAAATCTATCGTTTTTTTGCACTCCACACAACCCTGGGTTAGACAATGGTGATATGCAAATCAGCTCTGACCCTGTGCCCCATGGGAACAGTCCAGTCCGAACTACAAAAGCCATGTCCTTCCCAGAACGGAATTAAGCATCCGAGGACCGGACCGGTTTCGAGGTAACACCTCTCATCAGCCCGGCTAGCTTGACTCCAGTGGTGTGGAGTGCCTGGGACCCACGTCTGGGCATCCCCAGCGCACTTAGGGCGGAATATGCAAACACAACAGGTGATGGACCGAATGTGGATCAATGTCACACACTCAACCCAGTCCAAGGATCTGGGCCCAAATCCATTGTTTTTTTGCACTCCACACCACCCTGGGTTAGACAATGGCGATATGCAAATCAGCTCTGACCCTGTGCCCCATGGGAACAGTCCAGTCCGAACTACAAAAGCCATGTCCTTCCCAGAACGGAATCAAGCATCCGAGGACCAGACCGGTTTCGAGGTAACACCTCTCATCAGCCCGGCTAGCTTGACTCCAGTGGTGTGGAGTGCCTGGGACCCACGTCTGGGCATCCCCAGCGCACTTAGGGCGGAATATGCAAACACAACAGGTGATGGACCGAATGTAGATCAATGTCACACACTCAACCCAGTCCAAGGATCTGGGCCCAAATCCATTGTTTTTTTGCACTCCACACCACCCTGGGTTAGACAATGGCGATATGCAAATCAGCTCTGACCCTGTGCCCCATGGGAACAGTCCAGTCCGAACTACAAAAGCCATGTCCTTCCCAGAACGGAATCAAGCATCCGAGGACCGGACCGGTTTCAAGGTAACACCTCTCATCAGCCCGGCTAGCTTGACTCCAGTGGTGTGGAGTGCCTGGGACCCACGTCTGGGCATCCCCAGCGCACTTAGGGCGGAATATGCAAACACAACAGGTGATGGACCGAATGTGGATCAATGTCACACACTCAACCCAGTCCAAGGATCTGGGCCCAAATCCATTGTTTTTTTGCACTCCACACCACCCTGGGTTAGACAATGGCGATATGCAAATCAGCTCTGACCCTGTGCCCCATGGGAACAGTCCAGTCCGAACTACAAAAGCCATGTCCTTCCCAGAACGGAATCAAGCATCCGAGGACCGGACCGGTTTCGAGGTAACACCTCTCATCAGCCCGGCTAGCTTGACTCCAGTGGTGTGGAGTGCCTGGGACCCACGTCTGGGCATCCCCAGCGCACTTAGGGCGGAATATGCAAACACAACAGGTGATGGACCGAATGTGGATCAATGTCACACACTCAACCCAGTCCAAGGATCTGGGCCCAAATCCATCGTTTTTTTGCACTCCACACCACCCTGGGTTAGACAATGGCGATATGCAAATCAGCTCTGACCCTGTGCCCCATGGGAACAGTCCAGTCCGAACTACAAAAGCCATGTCCTTCCCAGAACGGAATCAAGCATCCGAGGACCGGACCGGTTTCGAGGTAACACCTCTCATCAGCCCGGCTAGCTTGACTCCAGTGGTGTGGAGTGCCTGGGACCCACGTCTGGGCATCCCCAGCGCACTTAGGGCGGAATATGCAAACACAACAGGTGATGGACCGAATGTGGATCAATGTCACACACTCAACCCAGTCCAAGGATCTGGGCCCAAATCTATCGTTTTTTTGCACTCCACACAACCCTGGGTTAGACAATGGTGATATGCAAATCAGCTCTGACCCTGTGCCCCATAGGAACAGTCCAGTCCGAACTACAAAAGCCATGTCCTTCCCAGAACGGAATCAAGCATCCGAGGACCGGACCGGTTTCGAGGTAACACCTCTCATCAGCCCGGCTAGCTTGACTCCAGTGGTGTGGAGTGCCTGGGACCCACATCTGGGCATCCCCAGCGCACTTAGGGCGGAATATGCAAACACAACAGGTGATGGACCGAATGTGGATCAATGTCACACACTCAACCCAGTCCAAGGATTTGGGCCCAAATCCATCGTTTTTTTGCACTCCACACCACCCTGGGTTAGACAATGGCGATATGCAAATCAGCTCTGACCCTGTGCCCCATGGGAACAGTCCAGTCCGAACTACAAAAGCCATGTCCTTCCCAGAACGGAATCAAGCATCCGAGGACCGGACCGGTTTCGAGGTAACACCTCTCATCAGCCCGGCTAGCTTGACTCCAGTGGTGTGGAGTGCCTGGGACCCACGTCTGGGCATCCCCAGCGCACTTAGGGCGGAATATGCAAACACAACAGGTGATGGACCGAATGTGGATCAATGTCACACACTCAACCCAGTCCAAGGATCTGGGCCCAAATCCATCGTTTTTTTGCACTCCACACCACCCTGGGTTAGACAATGGCGATATGCAAATCAGCTCTGACCCTGTGCCCCATGGGAACAGTCCAGTCCGAACTACAAAAGCCATGTCCTTCCCAGAACGGAATCAAGCATCCGAGGACCGGACCGGTTTCGAGGTAACACCTCTCATCAGCCCGGCTAGCTTGACTCCAGTGGTGTGGAGTGCCTGGGACCCACGTCTGGGCATCCCCAGCGCACTTAGGGCGGAATATGCAAACACAACAGGTGATGGACCGAATGTGGATCAATGTCACACACTCAACCCAGTCCAAGGATCTGGGCCCAAATCCATCGTTTTTTTGCACTCCACACCACCCTGGGTTAGACAATGGCGATATGCAAATCAGCTCTGACCCTGTGCCCCATGGGAACAGTCCAGTCCGAACTACAAAAGCCATGTCCTTCCCAGAACGGAATCAAGCATCCGAGGACCGGACCGGTTTCGAGGTAACACCTCTCATCAGCCCGGCTAGCTTGACTCCAGTGGTGTGGAGTGCCTGGGACCCACGTCTGGGCATCC
Organism: Lissotriton vulgaris; assembly: GCF_964263255.1. Taxonomy (NCBI): domain Eukaryota; kingdom Metazoa; phylum Chordata; class Amphibia; order Caudata; family Salamandridae; genus Lissotriton; species Lissotriton vulgaris. The sequence continues at coordinate 52,533 of NW_028243334.1, read as the reverse complement.
CCAGCGCACTTAGGGCGGAATATGCAAACACAACAGGTGATGGACCGAATGTGGATCAATGTCACACACTCAACCCAGTCCAAGGATCTGGGCCCAAATCCATCGTTTTTTTGCACTCCACACCACCCTGGGTTAGACAATGACGATATGCAAATCAGCTCTGACCCTGTGCCCCATGGGAACAGTCCAGTGCGAACTACAAAAGCCATGTCCTTCCCAGAACGGAATCAAGCATCCGAGGACCGGACCGGTTTCGAGGTAACACCTCTCATCAGCCCGGCTAGCTTGACTCCAGTGGTGTGGAGTGCCTGGGACCCACGTCTGGGCATCCCCAGCGCACTTAGGGCGGAATATGCAAACACAACAGGTGATGGACCGAATGTGGATCAATGTCACACACTCAACCCAGTCCAAGGATCTGGGCCCAAATCCATCGTTTTTTTGCACTCCACACCACCCTGGGTTAGACAATGGCGATATGCAAATCAGCTCTGACCCTGTGCCCCATGGGAACAGTCCAGTCCGAACTACAAAAGCCATGTCCTTCCCAGAACGGAATCAAGCATCCGAGGACCGGACCGGTTTCGAGGTAACACCTCTCATCAGCCCGGCTAGCTTGACTCCAGTGGTGTGGAGTGCCTGGGACCCACGTCTGGGCATCCCCAGCGCACTTAGGGCGGAATATGCAAACACAACAGGTGATGGTCCGAATGTGGATCAATGTCACACACTCAACCCAGTCCAAAGATCTGGGCCCAAATCCATCGTTTTTTTGCACTCCACACCACCCTGGGTTAGACAATGGCGATATGCAAATCAGCTCTGACCCTGTGCCCCATGGGAACAGTCCAGTCCGAACTACAAAAGCCATGTCCTTCCCAGAACGGAATCAAGCATCCGAGGACCGGACCGGTTTCGAGGTAACACCTCTCATCAGCCCGGCTAGCTTGACTCCAGTGGTGTGGAGTGCCTGGGACCCACGTCTGGGCATCCCCAGCGCACTTAGGGCGGAATATGCAAACACAACAGGTAATGGACCGAATGTGGATCAATGTCACACACTCAACCCAGTCCAAGGATCTGGGCCCAAATCCATCGTTTTTTTGCACTCCACACCACCCTGGGTTAGACAATGGCGATATGCAAATCAGCTCTGACCCTGTGCCCCATGGGAACAGTCCAGTCCGAACTACAAAAGCCATGTCCTTCCCAGAACGGAATCAAGCATCCGAGGACCGGACCGGTTTCGAGGTAACACCTCTCATCAGCCCGGCTAGCTTGACTCCAGTGGTGTGGAGTGCCTGGGACCCACGTCTGGGCATCCCCAGCGCACTTAGGGCGGAATATGCAAACACAACAGGTGATGGACCGAATGTGGATCAATGTCACACACTCAACCCAGTCCAAGGATCTGGGCCCAAATCCATTGTTTTTTTGCACTCCACACCACCCTGGGTTAGACAATGGCGATATGCAAATCAGCTCTGACCCTGTGCCCCATGGGAACAGTCCAGTCCGAACTACAAAAGCCATGTCCTTCCCAGAACGGAATCAAGCATCCGAGGACCGGACCGGTTTCGAGGTAACACCTCTCATCAGCCCGGATAGCTTGACTCCAGTGGTGTGGAGTGCCTGGGACCCACGTCTGGGCATCCCCAGCGCACTTAGGGCGGAATATGCAAACACAACAGGTGATGGACCGAATGTGGATCAATGTCACACACTCAACCCAGTCCAAGGATCTGGGCCCAAATCCATCGTTTTTTTGCACTCCACACCACCCTGGGTTAGACAATGGCGATATGCAAATCAGCTCTGACCCTGTGCCCCATGGGAACAGTCCAGTCCGAACTACAAAAGCCATGTCCTTCCCAGAACGGAATCAAGCATCCGAGGACTGGACCGGTTTCGAGGTAACACCTCTCATCAGCCCGGCTAGCTTGACTCCAGTGGTGTGGAGTGCCTGGGACCCACGTCTGGGCATCCCCAGCGCACTTAGGGCGGAATATGCAAACACAACAGGTGAAGGACCGAATGTGGATCAATGTCACACACTCAACCCAGTCCAAGGATCTGGGCCCAAATCCATCGTTTTTTTGCACTCCACACCACCCTGGGTTAGACAATGGCGATATGCAAATCAGCTCTGACCCTGTGCCCCATGGGAACAGTCCAGTCCGAACTACAAAAGCCATGTCCTTCCCAGAACGGAATCAAGCATCCGAGGACCGGACCGGTTTCGAGGTAACACCTCTCATCAGCCCGGCTAGCTTGACTCCAGTGGTGTGGAGTGCCTGGGACCCACGTCTGGGCATCCCCAGCGCACTTAGGGCGGAATATGCAAACACAACAGGTGATGGTCCGAATGTGGATCAATGTCACACACTCAACCCAGTCCAAGGATCTGGGCCCAAATCCATCGTTTTTTTGCACTCCACACCACCCTGGGTTAGACAATGGCGATATGCAAATCAGCTCTGACCCTGTGCCCCATGGGAACAGTCCAGTCCGAACTACAAAAGCCATGTCCTCTCCAGAACGGAATCAAGCATCCGAGGACCGGACCGGTTTCGAGGTAACACCTCTCATCAGCCCGGCTAGCTTGACTCCAGTGGTGTGGAGTGCCTGGGACCCACGTCTGGGCATCCCCAGCGCACTTAGGGCGGAATATGCAAACACAACAGGTGATGGACCGAATGTGGATCAATATCACACACTCAACCCAGTCCAAGGATCTGGGCCCAAATCCATCGTTTTTTTGCACTCCACACCACCCTGGGTTAGACAATGGCGATATGCAAATCAGCTCTGACCCTGTGCCCCATGGGAACAGTCCAGTCCGAACTACAAAAGCCATGTCCTTCCCAGAACGGAATCAAGCATCCGAGGACCGGACCGGTTTCGAGGTAACACCTCTCATCAGCCCGGCTAGCTTGACTCCAGTGGTGTGGAGTGCCTGGGACCCACGTCTGGGCATCCCCAGCGCACTTAGGGCGGAATATGCAAACACAACAGGTGATGGACCGAATGTGGATCAATGTCACACACTCAACCCAGTCCAAGGATCTGGGCCCAAATCCATCGTTTTTTTGCACTCCACACCACCCTGGGTTAGACAATGGCGATATGCAAATCAGCTCCGACCCTGTGCCCCATGGGAACAGTCCAGTCCGAACTACAAAAGCCATGTCCTTCCCAGAACGGAATCAAGCATCCGAGGACCGGACCGGTTTCGAGGTAACACCTCTCATCAGCCCGGCTAGCTTGACTCCAGTAGTGTGGAGTGCCTGGGACCCACGTCTGGGCATCCCCAGCGCACTTAGGGCGGAATATGCAAACACAACAGGTGATGGACCGAATGTGGATCAATGTCACACACTCAACCCAGTCCAAGGATCTGGGCCCAAATCCATCGGTTTTTTTGCACTCCACACCACCCTGGGTTAGACAATGGCGATATGCAAATCAGCTCTGACCCTGTGCCCCATGGGAACAGTCCAGTCCGAACTACAAAAGCCATGTCCTTCCCAGAACGGAATCAAGCATCCGAGGACTGGACCGGTTTCGAGGTAACACCTCTCATCAGCCCGGCTAGCTTGACTCCAGTGGTGTGGAGTGCCTGGGACCCACGTCTGGGCATCCCCAGCGCACTTAGGGCGGAATATGCAAACACAACAGGTGAAGGACCGAATGTGGATCAATGTCACACACTCAACCCAGTCCAAGGATCTGGGCCCAAATCCATCGTTTTTTTGCACTCCACACCACCCTGGGTTAGACAATGGCGATATGCAAATCAGCTCTGACCCTGTGCCCCATGGGAACAGTCCAGTCCGAACTACAAAAGCCATGTCCTTCCCAGAACGGAATCAAGCATCCGAGGACCGGACCGGTTTCGAGGTAACACCTCTCATCAGCCCGGCTAGCTTGACTCCAGTGGTGTGGAGTGCCTGGGACCCACGTCTGGGCATCCCCAGCGCACTTAGGGCGGAATATGCAAACACAACAGGTGATGGACCGAATGTGGATCAATGTCACACACTCAACCCAGTCCAAGGATCTGGGCCCAAATCCATCGTTTTTTTGCACTCCACACCACCCTGGGTTAGACAATGGCGATATGCAAATCAGCTCTGACCCTGTGCCCCATGGGAACAGTCCAGTCCGAACTACAAAAGCCATGTCCTTCCCAGAACGGAATCAAGCATCCGAGGACCGGACCGGTTTCGAGGTAACACCTCTCATCAGCCCGGCTAGCTTGACTCCAGTGGTGTGGAGTGCCTGGGACCCACGTCTGGGCATCCCCAGCGCACTTAGGGCGGAATATGCAAACACAACAGGTGATGGACCGAATGTGGATCAATGTCACACACTCAACCCAGTCCAAGGATCTGGGCCCAAATCCATCGTTTTTTTGCATTCCACACCACCCTGGGTTAGACAATGGCGATATGCAAATCAGCTCTGACCCTGTGCCCCATGGGAACAGTCCAGTCCGAACTACAAAAGCCATGTCCTTCCCAGAACGGAATCAAGCATCCGAGGACCGGACCGGTTTCGAGGTAACACCTCTCATCAGCCCGGCTAGCTTGACTCCAGTGGTGTGGAGTGCCTGGGACCCACGTCTGGGCATCCCCAGCGCACTTAGGGCGGAATATGCAAACACAACAGGTGATGGACCGAATGTGGATCAATGTCACACACTCAACCCAGTCCAAGGATCTGGGCCCAAATCCATCGTTTTTTTGCACTCCACACCACCCTGGGTTAGACAATGGCGATATGCAAATCAGCTCTGACCCTGTGCCCCATGGGAACAGTCCAGTCCGAACTACAAAAGCCACGTCCTTCCCAGAACGGAATCAAGCATCCGAGGACCGGACCGGTTTCGAGGTAACACCTCTCATCAGCCCGCCTAGCTTGACTCCAGTGGTGTGGAGTGCCTGGGACCCACGTCTGGGCATCCCCAGCGCACTTAGGGCGGAATATGCAAACACAACAGGTGATGGACCGAATGTGGATCAATGTCACACACTCAACCCAGTCCAAGGATCTGGGCCCAAATCCATCGTTTTTTTGCACTCCACACCACCCTGGGTTAGACAATGGTGATATGCAAATCAGCTCTGACCCTGTGCCCCATGGGAACAGTCCAGTCCGAACTACAAAAGCCATGTCCTTCCCAGAACGGGATCAAGCATCCGAGGACCGGACCGGTTTCGAGGTAACACCTCTCATCAGCCCGGCTAGCTTGACTCCAGTGGTGTGGAGTGCCTGGGACCCACGTCTGGGCACCCCAGCGCACTTAGCGCGGAATATGCAAACACAACAGGTGATGGACCGAATGTGGATCAATGTCACACACTCAACCCAGTCCAAGGATCTGGGCCCAAATCCATCGTTTTTTTGCACTCCACACCACCCTGGGTTAGACAATGGCGATATGCAAATCAGCTCTGACCCTGTGCCCCATGGGAACAGTCCAGTCCGAACTACAAAAGCCATGTCCTTCCCAGAACGGAATCAAGCATCCGAGGACCGGACCGGTTTCGAGGTAACACCTCTCATCAGCCCGGCTAGCTTGACTCCAGTGGTGTGGAGTGCCTGGGACCCACGTCTGGGCATCCCCAGCGCACTTAGGGCGGAATATGCAAACACAACAGGTGATGGACCGAATGTGGATCAATGTCACACACTCAACCCAGTCCAAGGATCTGGGCCCAAATCCATCGTTTTTTTGCACTCCACACCACCCTGGGTTAGACAATGGCGATATGCAAATCAGCTCTGACCCTGTGCCCCATGGGAACAGTCCAGTCCGAACTACAAAAGCCATGTCCTTCCCAGAACGGAATCAAGCATCCTAGGACCGGACCGGTTTCCAGGTAACACCTCTCATCAGCCCGGCTAGCTTGACTCCAGTGGTGTGGAGTGCCTGGGACCCACGTCTGGGCATCCCCAGCGCACTTAGGGCGGAATATGCAAACACAACAGGTGATGGACCGAATGTGGATCAATGTCACACACTCAACCCAGTCCAAGGATCTGGGCCCAAATCCATCGTTTTTTTGCACTCTACACCACCCTGGGTTAGACAATGGCGATATGCAAATCAGCTCTGACCCTGTGCCCCATGGGAACAGTCCAGTCCGAACTACAAAAGCCATGTCCTTCCCAGAACGGAATCAAGCATCCGAGGACTGGACCGGTTTCGAGGTAACACCTCTCATCAGCCCGGCTAGCTTGACTCCAGTGGTGTGGAGTGCCTGGGACCCACGTCTGGGCATCCCCAGCGCACTTAGGGCGGAATATGCAAACACAACAGGTGATGGACCGAATGTGGATCAATGTCACACACTCAACCCAGTCCAAGGATCTGGGCCCAAATCCATCGTTTTTTTGCACTCCACACCACCCTGGGTTAGACAATGGCGATATGCAAATCAGCTCTGACCCTGTGCCCCATGGGAACAGTCCAGTCCGAACTACAAAAGCCATGTCCTTCCCAGAACGGAATCAAGCATCCGAGGACCGGACTGGTTTCGAGGTAACACCTCTCATCAGCCCGGCTAGCTTGACTCCAGTGGTGTGGAGTGCCTGGGACCCACGTCTGGGCATCCCCAGCGCACTTAGGGCGGAATATGCAAACACAACAGGTGATGGACCGAATGTGGATCAATGTCACACACTCAACCCAGTCCAAGGATCTGGGCCCAAATCCATCGTTTTTTTGCACTCCACACCACCCTGGGTTAGACAATGGCGATATGCAAATCAGCTCTGACCCTGTGCTCCATGGGAACAGTCCAGTCCGAACTACAAAAGCCATGTCCTTCCCAGAACGGAATCAAGCATCCTAGGACCGGACCGGTTTCGAGGTAACACCTCTCATCAGCCCGGCTAGCTTGACTCCAGTGGTGTGGAGTGCCTGGGACCCACGTCTGGGCATCCCCAGCGCACTTAGGGCGGAATATGCAAACACAACAGGTGATGGACCGAATGTGGATCAATGTCACACACTCAACCCAGTCCAAGGATCTGGGCCCAAATCCATCGTTTTTTTGCACTCTACACCACCCTGGGTTAGACAATGGCGATATGCAAATCAGCTCTGACCCTGTGCCCCATGGGAACAGTCCAGTCCGAACTACAAAAGCCATGTCCTTCCCAGAACGGAATCAAGCATCCGAGGACTGGACCGGTTTCGAGGTAACACCTCTCATCAGCCCGGCTAGCTTGACTCCAGTGGTGTGGAGTGCCTGGGACCCACGTCTGGGCATCCCCAGCGCACTTAGGGCGGAATATGCAAACACAACAGGTGATGGACCGAATGTGGATCAATGTCACACACTCAACCCAGTCCAAGGATCTGGGCCCAAATCCATCGTTTTTTTGCACTCCACACCACCCTGGGTTAGACAATGGTGATATGCAAATCAGCTCTGACCCTGTGCCCCATGGGAACAGTCCAGTCCGAACTACAAAAGCCATGTCCTTCCCAGAACGGAATCAAGCATCCGAGGACCGGACCGGTTTCGAGGTAACACCTCTCATCAGCCCGGCTAGCTTGACTCCAGTGGTGTGGAGTGCCTGGGACCCACGTCTGGGCATCCCCAGCGCACTTAGGGCGGAATATGCAAACACAACAGGTGATGGACCGAATGTGGATCAATGTCACACACTCAACCCAGTCCAAGGATCTGGGCCCAAATCCATCGTTTTTTTGCACTCCACACCACCCTGGGTTAGACAATGGCGATATGCAAATCAGCTCTGACCCTGTGCCCCATGGGAACAGTCCAGTCCGAACTACAAAAGCCATGTCCTTCCCAGAACGGAATCAAGCATCCGAGGACCGGACCGGTTTCGAGGTAACACCTCTCATCAGCCCGGCTAGCTTGACTCCAGTGGTGTGGAGTGCCTGGGACCCACGTCTGGGCATCCCCAGCGCACTTAGGGCGGAATATGCAAACACAACAGGTGATGGACCGAATGTGGATCAATGTCACACACTCAACCCAGTCCAAGGATCTGGGCCCAAATCCATCGTTTTTTTGCACTCCACACCACCCTGGGTTAGACAATGGCGATATGCCAATCAGCTCTGACCCTGTGCCCCATGGGAACAGTCCAGTCCGAACTACAAAAGCCATGTCCTTCCCAGAACGGAATCAAGCATCCGAGGACCGGACCGGTTTCGAGGTAACACCTCTCATCAGCCCGGCTAGCTTGACTCCAGTGGTGTGGAGTGCCTGGGACCCACGTCTGGGCATCCCCAGCGCACTTAGGGCGGAATATGCAAACACAACAGGTGATGGACCGAATGTGGATCAATGTCACACACTCAACCCAGTCCAAGGATCTGGGCCCAAATCCATCGTTTTTTTGCACTCCACACCACCCTGGGTTAGACAATGACGATATGCAAATCAGCTCTGACCCTGTGCCCCATGGGAACAGTCCAGTGCGAACTACAAAAGCCATGTCCTTCCCAGAACGGAATCAAGCATCCGAGGACCGGACCGGTTTCGAGGTAACACCTCTCATCAGCCCGGCTAGCTTGACTCCAGTGGTGTGGAGTGCCTGGGACCCACGTCTGGGCATCCCCAGCGCACTTAGGGCGGAATATGCAAACACAACAGGTGATGGACCGAATGTGGATCAATGTCACACACTCAACCCAGTCCAAGGATCTGGGCCCAAATCCATCGTTTTTTTGCACTCCACACCACCCTGGGTTAGACAATGGCGATATGCAAATCAGCTCTGACCCTGTGCCCCATGGGAACAGTCCAGTCCGAACTACAAAAGCCATGTCCTTCCCAGAACGGAATCAAGCATCCGAGGACCGGACCGGTTTCGAGGTAACACCTCTCATCAGCCCGGCTAGCTTGACTCCAGTGGTGTGGAGTGCCTGGGACCCACGTCTGGGCATCCCCAGCGCACTTAGGGCGGAATATGCAAACACAACAGGTGATGGTCCGAATGTGGATCAATGTCACACACTCAACCCAGTCCAAAGATCTGGGCCCAAATCCATCGTTTTTTTGCACTCCACACCACCCTGGGTTAGACAATGGCGATATGCAAATCAGCTCTGACCCTGTGCCCCATGGGAACAGTCCAGTCCGAACTACAAAAGCCATGTCCTTCCCAGAACGGAATCAAGCATCCGAGGACCGGACCGGTTTCGAGGTAACACCTCTCATCAGCCCGGCTAGCTTGACTCCAGTGGTGTGGAGTGCCTGGGACCCACGTCTGGGCATCCCCAGCGCACTTAGGGCGGAATATGCAAACACAACAGGTAATGGACCGAATGTGGATCAATGTCACACACTCAACCCAGTCCAAGGATCTGGGCCCAAATCCATCGTTTTTTTGCACTCCACACCACCCTGGGTTAGACAATGGCGATATGCAAATCAGCTCTGACCCTGTGCCCCATGGGAACAGTCCAGTCCGAACTACAAAAGCCATGTCCTTCCCAGAACGGAATCAAGCATCCGAGGACCGGACCGGTTTCGAGGTAACACCTCTCATCAGCCCGGCTAGCTTGACTCCAGTGGTGTGGAGTGCCTGGGACCCACGTCTGGGCATCCCCAGCGCACTTAGGGCGGAATATGCAAACACAACAGGTGATGGACCGAATGTGGATCAATGTCACACACTCAACCCAGTCCAAGGATCTGGGCCCAAATCCATCGTTTTTTTGCACTCCACACCACCCTGGGTTAGACAATGGCGATATGCAAATCAGCTCTGACCCTGTGCCCCATGGGAACAGTCCAGTCCGAACTACAAAAGCCATGTCCTTCCCAGAACGGAATCAAGCATCCGAGGACCGGACCGGTTTCGAGGTAACACCTCTCATCAGCCCGGATAGCTTGACTCCAGTGGTGTGGAGTGCCTGGGACCCACGTCTGGGCATCCCCAGCGCACTTAGGGCGGAATATGCAAACACAACAGGTGATGGACCGAATGTGGATCAATGTCACACACTCAACCCAGTCCAAGGATCTGGGCCCAAATCCATCGTTTTTTTGCACTCCACACCACCCTGGGTTAGACAATGGCGATATGCAAATCAGCTCTGACCCTGTGCCCCATGGGAACAGTCCAGTCCGAACTACAAAAGCCATGTCCTTCCCAGAACGGAATCAAGCATCCGAGGACTGGACCGGTTTCGAGGTAACACCTCTCATCAGCCCGGCTAGCTTGACTCCAGTGGTGTGGAGTGCCTGGGACCCACGTCTGGGCATCCCCAGCGCACTTAGGGCGGAATATGCAAACACAACAGGTGAAGGACCGAATGTGGATCAATGTCACACACTCAACCCAGTCCAAGGATCTGGGCCCAAATCCATCGTTTTTTTGCACTCCACACCACCCTGGGTTAGACAATGGCGATATGCAAATCAGCTCTGACCCTGTGCCCCATGGGAACAGTCCAGTCCGAACTACAAAAGCCATGTCCTTCCCAGAACGGAATCAAGCATCCGAGGACCGGACCGGTTTCGAGGTAACACCTCTCATCAGCCCGGCTAGCTTGACTCCAGTGGTGTGGAGTGCCTGGGACCCACGTCTGGGCATCCCCAGCGCACTTAGGGCGGAATATGCAAACACAACAGGTGATGGTCCGAATGTGGATCAATGTCACACACTCAACCCAGTCCAAGGATCTGGGCCCAAATCCATCGTTTTTTTGCACTCCACACCACCCTGGGTTAGACAATGGCGATATGCAAATCAGCTCTGACCCTGTGCCCCATGGGAACAGTCCAGTCCGAACTACAAAAGCCATGTCCTCTCCAGAACGGAATCAAGCATCCGAGGACCGGACCGGTTTCGAGGTAACACCTCTCATCAGCCCGGCTAGCTTGACTCCAGTGGTGTGGAGTGCCTGGGACCCACGTCTGGGCATCCCCAGCGCACTTAGGGCGGAATATGCAAACACAACAGGTGATGGACCGAATGTGGATCAATATCACACACTCAACCCAGTCCAAGGATCTGGGCCCAAATCCATCGTTTTTTTGCACTCCACACCACCCTGGGTTAGACAATGGCGATATGCAAATCAGCTCTGACCCTGTGCCCCATGGGAACAGTCCAGTCCGAACTACAAAAGCCATGTCCTTCCCAGAACGGAATCAAGCATCCGAGGACCGGACCGGTTTCGAGGTAACACCTCTCATCAGCCCGGCTAGCTTGACTCCAGTGGTGTGGAGTGCCTGGGACCCACGTCTGGGCATCCCCAGCGCACTTAGGGCGGAATATGCAAACACAACAGGTGATGGACCGAATGTGGATCAATGTCACACACTCAACCCAGTCCAAGGATCTGGGCCCAAATCCATCGTTTTTTTGCACTCCACACCACCCTGGGTTAGACAATGGCGATATGCAAATCAGCTCCGACCCTGTGCCCCATGGGAACAGTCCAGTCCGAACTACAAAAGCCATGTCCTTCCCAGAACGGAATCAAGCATCCGAGGACCGGACCGGTTTCGAGGTAACACCTCTCATCAGCCCGGCTAGCTTGACTCCAGTAGTGTGGAGTGCCTGGGACCCACGTCTGGGCATCCCCAGCGCACTTAGGGCGGAATATGCAAACACAACAGGTGATGGACCGAATGTGGATCAATGTCACACACTCAACCCAGTCCAAGGATCTGGGCCCAAATCCATCGGTTTTTTTGCACTCCACACCACCCTGGGTTAGACAATGGCGATATGCAAATCAGCTCTGACCCTGTGCCCCATGGGAACAGTCCAGTCCGAACTACAAAAGCCATGTCCTTCCCAGAACGGAATCAAGCATCCGAGGACTGGACCGGTTTCGAGGTAACACCTCTCATCAGCCCGGCTAGCTTGACTCCAGTGGTGTGGAGTGCCTGGGACCCACGTCTGGGCATCCCCAGCGCACTTAGGGCGGAATATGCAAACACAACAGGTGAAGGACCGAATGTGGATCAATGTCACACACTCAACCCAGTCCAAGGATCTGGGCCCAAATCCATCGTTTTTTTGCACTCCACACCACCCTGGGTTAGACAATGGCGATATGCAAATCAGCTCTGACCCTGTGCCCCATGGGAACAGTCCAGTCCGAACTACAAAAGCCATGTCCTTCCCAGAACGGAATCAAGCATCCGAGGACCGGACCGGTTTCGAGGTAACACCTCTCATCAGCCCGGCTAGCTTGACTCCAGTGGTGTGGAGTGCCTGGGACCCACGTCTGGGCATCCCCAGCGCACTTAGGGCGGAATATGCAAACACAACAGGTGATGGACCGAATGTGGATCAATGTCACACACTCAACCCAGTCCAAGGATCTGGGCCCAAATCCATCGTTTTTTTGCACTCCACACCACCCTGGGTTAGACAATGGCGATATGCAAATCAGCTCTGACCCTGTGCCCCATGGGAACAGTCCAGTCCGAACTACAAAAGCCATGTCCTTCCCAGAACGGAATCAAGCATCCGAGGACCGGACCGGTTTCGAGGTAACACCTCTCATCAGCCCGGCTAGCTTGACTCCAGTGGTGTGGAGTGCCTGGGACCCACGTCTGGGCATCCCCAGCGCACTTAGGGCGGAATATGCAAACACAACAGGTGATGGACCGAATGTGGATCAATGTCACACACTCAACCCAGTCCAAGGATCTGGGCCCAAATCCATCGTTTTTTTGCATTCCACACCACCCTGGGTTAGACAATGGCGATATGCAAATCAGCTCTGACCCTGTGCCCCATGGGAACAGTCCAGTCCGAACTACAAAAGCCATGTCCTTCCCAGAACGGAATCAAGCATCCGAGGACCGGACCGGTTTCGAGGTAACACCTCTCATCAGCCCGGCTAGCTTGACTCCAGTGGTGTGGAGTGCCTGGGACCCACGTCTGGGCATCCCCAGCGCACTTAGGGCGGAATATGCAAACACAACAGGTGATGGACCGAATGTGGATCAATGTCACACACTCAACCCAGTCCAAGGATCTGGGCCCAAATCCATCGTTTTTTTGCACTCCACACCACCCTGGGTTAGACAATGGCGATATGCAAATCAGCTCTGACCCTGTGCCCCATGGGAACAGTCCAGTCCGAACTACAAAAGCCACGTCCTTCCCAGAACGGAATCAAGCATCCGAGGACCGGACCGGTTTCGAGGTAACACCTCTCATCAGCCCGGCTAGCTTGACTCCAGTGGTGTGGAGTGCCTGGGACCCACGTCTGGGCATCCCCAGCGCACTTAGGGCGGAATATGCAAACACAACAGGTGATGGACCGAATGTGGATCAATGTCACACACTCAACCCAGTCCAAGGATCTGGGCCCAAATCCATCGTTTTTTTGCACTCCACACCACCCTGGGTTAGACAATGGTGATATGCAAATCAGCTCTGACCCTGTGCCCCATGGGAACAGTCCAGTCCGAACTACAAAAGCCATGTCCTTCCCAGAACGGGATCAAGCATCCGAGGACCGGACCGGTTTCGAGGTAACACCTCTCATCAGCCCGGCTAGCTTGACTCCAGTGGTGTGGAGTGCCTGGGACCCACGTCTGGGCATCCCCAGCGCACTTAGCGCGGAATATGCAAACACAACAGGTGATGGACCGAATGTGGATCAATGTCACACACTCAACCCAGTCCAAGGATCTGGGCCCAAATCCATCGTTTTTTTGCACTCCACACCACCCTGGGTTAGACAATGGCGATATGCAAATCAGCTCTGACCCTGTGCCCCATGGGAACAGTCCAGTCCGAACTACAAAAGCCATGTCCTTCCCAGAACGGAATCAAGCATCCGAGGACCGGACCGGTTTCGAGGTAACACCTCTCATCAGCCCGGCTAGCTTGACTCCAGTGGTGTGGAGTGCCTGGGACCCACGTCTGGGCATCCCCAGCGCACTTAGGGCGGAATATGCAAACACAACAGGTGATGGACCGAATGTGGATCAATGTCACACACTCAACCCAGTCCAAGGATCTGGGCCCAAATCCATCGTTTTTTTGCACTCCACACCACCCTGGGTTAGACAATGGCGATATGCAAATCAGCTCTGACCCTGTGCCCCATGGGAACAGTCCAGTCCGAACTACAAAAGCCATGTCCTTCCCAGAACGGAATCAAGCATCCTAGGACCGGACCGGTTTCCAGGTAACACCTCTCATCAGCCCGGCTAGCTTGACTCCAGTGGTGTGGAGTGCCTGGGACCCACGTCTGGGCATCCCCAGCGCACTTAGGGCGGAATATGCAAACACAACAGGTGATGGACCGAATGTGGATCAATGTCACACACTCAACCCAGTCCAAGGATCTGGGCCCAAATCCATCGTTTTTTTGCACTCTACACCACCCTGGGTTAGACAATGGCGATATGCAAATCAGCTCTGACCCTGTGCCCCATGGGAACAGTCCAGTCCGAACTACAAAAGCCATGTCCTTCCCAGAACGGAATCAAGCATCCGAGGACTGGACCGGTTTCGAGGTAACACCTCTCATCAGCCCGGCTAGCTTGACTCCAGTGGTGTGGAGTGCCTGGGACCCACGTCTGGGCATCCCCAGCGCACTTAGGGCGGAATATGCAAACACAACAGGTGATGGACCGAATGTGGATCAATGTCACACACTCAACCCAGTCCAAGGATCTGGGCCCAAATCCATCGTTTTTTTGCACTCCACACCACCCTGGGTTAGACAATGGCGATATGCAAATCAGCTCTGACCCTGTGCCCCATGGGAACAGTCCAGTCCGAACTACAAAAGCCATGTCCTTCCCAGAACGGAATCAAGCATCCGAGGACCGGACCGGTTTCGAGGTAACACCTCTCATCAGCCCGGCTAGCTTGACTCCAGTGGTGTGGAGTGCCTGGGACCCACGTCTGGGCATCCCCAGCGCACTTAGGGCGGAATATGCAAACACAACAGGTGATGGACCGAATGTGGATCAATGTCACACACTCAACCCAGTCCAAGGATCTGGGCCCAAATCCATCGTTTTTTTGCACTCCACACCACCCTGGGTTAGACAATGGCGATATGCAAATCAGCTCTGACCCTGTGCTCCATGGGAACAGTCCAGTCCGAACTACAAAAGCCATGTCCTTCCCAGAACGGAATCAAGCATCCTAGGACCGGACCGGTTTCGAGGTAACACCTCTCATCAGCCCGGCTAGCTTGACTCCAGTGGTGTGGAGTGCCTGGGACCCACGTCTGGGCATCCCCAGCGCACTTAGGGCGGAATATGCAAACACAACAGGTGATGGACCGAATGTGGATCAATGTCACACACTCAACCCAGTCCAAGGATCTGGGCCCAAATCCATCGTTTTTTTGCACTCTACACCACCCTGGGTTAGACAATGGCGATATGCAAATCAGCTCTGACCCTGTGCCCCATGGGAACAGTCCAGTCCGAACTACAAAAGCCATGTCCTTCCCAGAACGGAATCAAGCATCCGAGGACTGGACCGGTTTCGAGGTAACACCTCTCATCAGCCCGGCTAGCTTGACTCCAGTGGTGTGGAGTGCCTGGGACCCACGTCTGGGCATCCCCAGCGCACTTAGGGCGGAATATGCAAACACAACAGGTGATGGACCGAATGTGGATCAATGTCACACACTCAACCCAGTCCAAGGATCTGGGCCCAAATCCATCGTTTTTTTGCACTCCACACCACCCTGGGTTAGACAATGGTGATATGCAAATCAGCTCTGACCCTGTGCCCCATGGGAACAGTCCAGTCCGAACTACAAAAGCCATGTCCTTCCCAGAACGGAATCAAGCATCCGAGGACCGGACCGGTTTCGAGGTAACACCTCTCATCAGCCCGGCTAGCTTGACTCCAGTGGTGTGGAGTGCCTGGGACCCACGTCTGGGCATCCCCAGCGCACTTAGGGCGGAATATGCAAACACAACAGGTGATGGACCGAATGTGGATCAATGTCACACACTCAACCCAGTCCACGGATCTGGGCCCAAATCCATCGTTTTTTTGCACTCCACACCACCCTGGGTTAGACAATGGCGATATGCAAATCAGCTCTGACCCTGTGCCCCATGGGAACAGTCCAGTCCGAACTACAAAAGGCATGTCCTTCCCAGAACGGAATCAAGCATCCTAGGACCGGACCGGTTTCGAGGTAACACCTCTCATCAGCCCGGCTAGCTTGACTCCAGTGGTGTGGAGTGCCTGGAACCCACGTCTGGGCATCCCCAGCGCACTTAGGGCGGAATATGCAAACACAACAGGTGATGGACCGAATGTGGATCAATGTCACACACTCAACCCAGTCCAAGGATCTGGGCCCAAATCCATCGTTTTTTTGCACTCTACACCACCCTGGGTTAGACAATGGCGATATGCAAATCAGCTCTGACCCTGTGCCCCATGGGAACAGTCCAGTCCGAACTACAAAAGCCATGTCCTTCCCAGAACGGAATCAAGCATCCGAGGACCGGACCGGTTTCGAGGTAACACCTCTCATCAGCCCGGCTAGCTTGACTCCAGTGGTGTGGAGTGCCTGGGACCCACGTCTGGGCATCCCCAGCGCACTTAGGGCGGAATATGCAAACACAACAGGTGATGGACCGAATGTGGATCAATGTCACACACTCAACCCAGTCCAAGGATCTGGGCCCAAATCCATCGTTTTTTTGCACTCCACACCACCCTGGGTTAGACAATGGCGATATGCAAATCAGCTCTGACCCTGTGCCCCATGGGAACAGTCCAGTCCGAACTACAAAAGCCATGTCCTTCCCAGAACGGAATCAAGCATCCGAGGACCGGACCGGTTTCGAGGTAACACCTCTCATCAGCCCGGCTAGCTTGACTCCAGTGGTGTGGAGTGCCTGGGACCCACGTCTGGGCATCCCCAGCGCACTTAGGGCGGAATATGCAAACACAACAGGTGATGGACCGAATGTGGATCAATGTCACACACTCAACCCAGTCCAAGGATCTGGGCCCAAATCCATCGTTTTTTTGCACTCCACACCACCCTGGGTTAGACAATGGCGATATGCAAATCAGCTCTGACCCTGTGCCCCATGGGAACAGTCCAGTCCGCACTACAAAAGCCATGTCCTTCCCAGAACGGAATCAAGCATCCGAGGACCAGACCGGTTTTGAGGTAACACCTCTCATCAGCCCGGCTAGCTTGACTCCAGTGGTGTGGAGTGCCTGGGACCCACGTCTGGGCATCCCCAGCGCACTTAGGGCGGAATATGCAAACACAACAGGTGATGGACCGAATGTGGATCAATGTCACACACTCAACCCAGTCCAAGGATCTGGGCCCAAATCCATCGTTTTTTTGCACTCCACACCACCCTGGGTTAGACAATGGCGATATGCAAATCAGCTCTGACCCTGTGCCCCATGGGAACAGTCCAGTCCGAACTACAAAAGCCATGTCCTTCCCAGAACGGAATCAAGCATCCGAGGACCGGACCGGTTTCGAGGTAACACCTCTCATCAGCCCGGCTAGCTTGACTCCAGTGGTGTGGAGTGCCTGGGACCCACGTCTGGGCATCCCCAGCGCACTTAGGGCGGAATATGCAAACACAACAGGTGACGGACCGAATGTGGATCAATGTCACACACTCAACCCAGTCCAAGGATCTGGGCCCAAATCCATCGTTTTTTTGCACTCCACACCACCCTGGGTTAGACAATGGCGATATGCAAATCAGCTCTGACCCTGTGCCCCATGGGAACAGTCCAGTCCGAACTACAAAAGCCATGTCCTTCCCAGAACGGAATCAAGCATCCGAGGACCGGACCGGTTTCGAGGTAACACCTCTCATCAGCCCGGCTAGCTTGACTCCAGTGGTGTGGAGTGCCTGGGACCCACGTCTGGGCATCCCCAGCGCACTTAGGGCGGAATATGCAAACACAACAGGTGATGGACCGAATGTGGATCAATGTCACACACTCAACCCAGTCCACGGATCTGGGCCCAAATCCATCTTTTTTTGCACTCCACACCACCCTGGGTTAGACAATGGCGATATGCAAATCAGCTCTGACCCTGTGCCCCATGGGAACAGTCCAGTCCGAACTACAAAAGGCATGTCCTTCCCAGAACGGAATCAAGCATCCTAGGACCGGACCGGTTTCGAGGTAACACCTCTCATCAGCCCGGCTAGCTTGACTCCAGTGGTGTGGAGTGCCTGGAACCCACGTCTGGGCATCCCCAGCGCACTTAGGGCGGAATATGCAAACACAACAGGTGATGGACCGAATGTGGATCAATGTCACACACTCAACCCAGTCCAAGGATCTGGGCCCAAATCCATCGTTTTTTTGCACTCTACACCACCCTGGGTTAGACAATGGCGATATGCAAATCAGCTCTGACCCTGTGCCCCATGGGAACAGTCCAGTCCGAACTACAAAAGCCATGTCCTTCCCAGAACGGAATCAAGCATCCGAGGACCGGACCGGTTTCGAGGTAACACCTCTCATCAGCCCGGCTAGCTTGACTCCAGTGGTGTGGAGTGCCTGGGACCCACGTCTGGGCATCCCCAGCGCACTTAGGGCGGAATATGCAAACACAACAGGTGATGGACCGAATGTGGATCAATGTCACACACTCAACCCAGTCCAAGGATCTGGGCCCAAATCCATCGTTTTTTTGCACTCCACACCACCCTGGGTTAGACAATGGCGATATGCAAATCAGCTCTGACCCTGTGCCCCATGGGAACAGTCCAGTCCGAACTACAAAAGCCATGTCCTTCCCAGAACGGAATCAAGCATCCGAGGACCGGACCGGTTTCGAGGTAACACCTCTCATCAGCCCGGCTAGCTTGACTCCAGTGGTGTGGAGTGCCTGGGACCCACGTCTGGGCATCCCCAGCGCACTTAGGGCGGAATATGCAAACACAACAGGTGATGGACCGAATGTGGATCAATGTCACACACTCAACCCAGTCCAAGGATCTGGGCCCAAATCCATCGTTTTTTTGCACTCCACACCACCCTGGGTTAGACAATGGCGATATGCAAATCAGCTCTGACCCTGTGCCCCATGGGAACAGTCCAGTCCGCACTACAAAAGCCATGTCCTTCCCAGAACGGAATCAAGCATCCGAGGACCAGACCGGTTTCGAGGTAAAACCTCTCATCAGCCCGGCTAGCTTGACTCCAGTGGTGTGGAGTGCCTGGGACCCACGTCTGGGCATCCCCAGCGCACTTAGGGCGGAATATGCAAACACAACAGGTGATGGACCGAATGTGGATCAATGTCACACACTCAACCCAGTCCAAGGATCTGGGCCCAAATCCATCGTTTTTTTGCACTCCACACCACCCTGGGTTAGACAATGGCGATATGCAAATCAGCACTGACCCTGTGCCCCATGGGAACAGTCCAGTCCGAACTACAAAAGCCATGTCCTTCCCAGAACGGAATCAAGCATCCGAGGACCGGACCGGTTTCGAGGTAACACCTCTCATCAGCCCGGCTAGCTTGACTCCAGTGGTGTGGAGTGCCTGGGACCCACGTCTGGGCATCCCCAGCGCACTTAGGGCGGAATATGCAAACACAACAGGTGACGGACCGAATGTGGATCAATGTCACACACTCAACCCAGTTCAAGGATCTGGGCCCAAATCCATCGTTTTTTTGCACTCCACACCACCCTGGGTTAGACAATGGCGATATGCAAATCAGCTCTGACCCTGTGCCCCATGGGAACAGTCCAGTCCGAACTACAAAAGCCATGTCCTTCCCAGAACGGAATCAAGCATCCGAGGACCAGACCGGTTTCGAGGTAACACCTCTCATCAGCCCGGCTAGCTTGACTCCAGTGGTGTGGAGTGCCTGGGACCCACGTCTGGGCATCCCCAGCGCACTTAGGGCGGAATATGCAAACACAACAGGTGATGGACCGAATGTGGATCAATGTCACACACTCAACCCAGTCCAAGGATCTGGGCCCAAATCCATCGTTTTTTTGCACTCCACACCACCCTGGGTTAGACAATGGCGATATGCAAATCAGCTCTGACCCTGTGCCCCATGGGAACAGTCCAGTCCGAACTACAAAAGCCATGTCCTTCCCAGAACGGGATCAAGCATCCGAGGACCGGACCGGTTTCGAGGTAACACCTCTCATCAGCCCGGCTAGCTTGACTCCAGTGGTGTGGAGTGCCTGGGACCCACGTCTGGGCATCCCCAGCGCACTTAGGGCGGAATATGCAAACACAACAGGTGATGGACCGAATGTGGATCAATGTCACACACTCAACCCAGTCCAAGGATCTGGGCCCAAATCCATCATTTTTTTGCACTCCACACCACCCTGGGTTAGACAATGGCGATATGCAAATCAGCTCTGACCCTGTGCCCCATGGGAACAGTCCAGTCCGAACTACAAAAGCCATGTCCTTCCCAGAACGGAATCAAGCATCCGAGGACCGGACCGGTTTCGAGGTAACACCTCTCATCAGCCCGGCTAGCTTGACTCCAGTGGTGTGGAGTGCCTGGGACCCACGTCTGGGCATCCCCAGCGCACTTAGGGCGGAATATGCAAACACAACAGGTGATGGACCGAATGTGGATCAATGTCACACACTCAACCCAGTCCAAGGATCTGGGCCCAAATCCATCGTTTTTTTGCACTCCACACCACCCTGGGTTAGACAATGGCGATATGCAAATCAGCTCTGACCCTGTGCCCCATGGGAACAGTCCAGTCCAAACTACAAAAGCCATGTCCTTCCCAGAACGGAATCAAGCATCCGAGGACCGGACCGGTTTCGAGGTAACACCTCTCATCAGCCCGGCTAGCTTGACTCCAGTGGTGTGGAGTGCCTGGGACCCACGTCTGGGCATCCCCAGCGCACTTAGGGCGGAATATGCAAACACAACAGGTGATGGACCGAATGTGGATCAATGTCACACACTCAACCCAGTCCAAGGATCTGGGCCCAAATCCATCGTTTTTTTGCACTCCACACCACCCTGGGTTAGACAATGACGATATGCAAATCAGCTCTGACCCTGTGCCCCATGGGAACAGTCCAGTCCGAACTACAAAAGCCATGTCCTTCCCAGAACGGAATCAAGCATCCGAGGACCAGACCGGTTTCGAGGTAACACCTCTCATCAGCCCGGCTAGCTTGACTCCAGTGGTGTGGAGTGCCTGGGACCCACGTCTGGGCATCCCCAGCGCACTTAGGGCGGAATATGCAAACACAACAGGTGATGGACCGAATGTGGATCAATGTCACACACTCAACCCAGTCCAAGGATCTGGGCCCAAATCCATCGTTTTTTTGCACTCCACACCACCCTGGGTTAGACAATGGCGATATGCAAATCAGCTCTGACCCTGTGCCCCATGGGAACAGTCCAGTCCGAACTACAAAAGCCATGTCCTTCCCAGAACGGAATCAAGCATCCGAGGACCGGACCGGTTTCGAGGTAACACCTCTCATCAGCCCGGCTAGCTTGACTCCAGTGGTGTGGAGTGCCTGGGACCCACGTCTGGGCATCCCCAGCGCACTTAGGGCGGAATATGCAAACACAACAGGTGATGGACCGAATGTGGATCAATGTCACACACTCAACCCAGTCCAAGGATCTGGGCCCAAATCCATCGTTTTTTTGCACTCCACACCACCCTGGGTTAGACAATGGCGATATGCAAATCAGCTCTGACCCTGTGCCCCATGGGAACAGTCCAGTCCGAACTACAAAAGCCATGTCCTTCCCAGAACGGAATCAAGCATCCGAGGACCGGACCGGTTTCGAGGTAACACCTCTCATCAGCCCGGCTAGCTTGACTCCAGTTGTGTGGAGTGCCTGGGACCCACGTCTGGGCATCCCCAGCGCACTTAGGGCGGAATATGCAAACACAACAGGTGATGGACCGAATGTGGATCAATGTCACACACTCAACCCAGTCCAAGGATCTGGGCCCAAATCCATCGTTTTTTTGCACTCCACACCACCCTGGGTTAGACAATGACGATATGCAAATCAGCTCTGACCCTGTGCCCCATGGGAACAGTCCAGTCCGAACTACAAAAGCCATGTCCTTCCCAGAACGGAATCAAGCATCCGAGGACCGGACCGGTTTCGAGGTAACACCTCTCATCAGCCCGGCTAGCTTGACTCCAGTGGTGTGGAGTGCCTGGGACCCACGTCTGGGCATCCCCAGCGCACTTAGGGCGGAATATGCAAACACAACAGGTGATGGACCGAATGTGGATCAATGTCACACACTCAACCCAGTCCAAGGATCTGAGCCCAAATCCATCGTTTTTTTGCACTCCACACCACCCTGGGTTAGACAATGGCGATATGCAAATCAGCTCTGACCCTGTGCCCCATGGGAACAGTCCAGTCCGAACTACAAAAGCCATGTCCTTCCCAGAACGGAATCAAGCATCCGAGGACCGGACCGGTTTCGAGGTAACACCTCTCATCAGCCCGGCTAGCTTGACTCCAGTGGTGTGGAGTGCCTGGGACCCACGTCTGGGCATCCCCAGCGCACTTAGGGCAGAATATGCAAACACAACAGGTGATGGACCGAATGTGGATCAATGTCACACACTCAACCCAGTCCAAGGATCTGGGCCCAAATCCATCGTTTTTTTGCATTCCACACCACCCTGGGTTAGACAATGGCGATATGCAAATCAGCTCTGACCCTGTGCCTCATGGGAACAGTCCAGTCCGAACTACAAAAGCCATGTCCTTCCCAGAACGGAATCAAGCATCCGAGGACCGGACCGGTTTCGAGGTAACACCTCTCATCAGCCCGGCTAGCTTGACTCAAGTGGTGTGGAGTGCCTGGGACCCACGTCTGGGCATCCCCAGCGCACTTAGGGCGGAATATGCAAACACAACAGGTGATGGACCGAATGTGGATCAATGTCACACACTCAACCCAGTCCAAGGATCTGGGCCCAAATCCATCGTTTTTTTGCACTCCACACCACCCTGGGTTAGACAATGGCGATATGCAAATCAGCTCTGACCCTGTGCCCCATGGGAACAGTCCAGTCCGAACTACAAAAGCCATGTCCTTCCCAGAACGGAATCAAGCATCCGAGGACCGGACCGGTTTCGAGGTAACACCTCTCATCAGCCCGGCTAGCTTGACTCCAGTGGTGTGGAGTGCCTGGGACCCACGTCTGGGCATCCCCAGCGCACTTAGGGCGGAATATGCAAACACAACAGGTGATGGATCGAATGTGGATCAATGTCACACACTCAACCCAGTCCAAGGATCTGGGCCCAAATCCATCGTTTTTTTGCACTCCACACCACCCTGGGTTAGACAATGGCGATATGCAAATCAGCTCTGACCCTGTGCCCCATGGGAACAGTCCAGTCCGAACTACAAAAGCCATGTCCTTCCCAGAACGGGATCAAGCATCCGAGGACTGGACCGGTTTCGAGGTAACACCTCTCATCAGCCCGGCTAGCTTGACTCCAGTGGTGTGGAGTGCCTGGGACCCACGTCTGGGCATCCCCAGCGCACTTAGGGCGGAATATGCAAACACAACAGGTTATGGACCGAATGTGGATCAATGTCACAGACTCAACCCAGTCCAAGGATCTGGGCCCAAATCCATCGTTTTTTTGCACTCCACACCACCCTGGGTTAGACAATGGCGATATACAAATCAGCTCTGACCCTGTGCCCCATGGAACAGTCCAGTCCGAACTACAAAAGCCATGTCCTTCCCAGAACGGAATCAAGCATCCGAGGACCGGACCGGTTTCGAGGTAACACCTCTCATCAGCCCGGCTAGCTTGACTCCAGTGGTGTGGAGTGCCTGGGACCCACGTCTGGGCATCCCCAGCGCACTTAGGGCGGAATATGCAAACACAACAGGTGATGGACCGAATGTGGATCAATGTCACACACTCAACCCAGTCCAAGGATCTGGGCCCAAATCCATCGTTTTTTTGCACTCCACACCACCCTGGGTTAGACAATGGCGATATGCAAATCAGCTCTGACCCTGTGCCCCATGGGAACAGTCCAGTCCGAACTACAAAAGCCATGTCCTTCCCAGAACGGAATCAAGCATCCGAGGACCGGACCGGTTTCGAGGTAACACCTCTCATCAGCCCGGCTAGCTTGACTCCAGTGGTGTGGAGTGCCTGGGACCCACGTCTGGGCATCCCCAGCGCACTTAGGGCGGAATATGCAAACACAACAGGTGATGGACCGAATGTGGATCAATGTCACACACTCAACCCAGTCCAAGGATCTGGGCCCAAATCCATCGTTTTTTTGCACTCTACACCACCCTGGGTTAGACAATGGCGATATGCAAATCAGCTCTGACCCTGTGCCCCATGGGAACAGTCCAGTCCGAACTACAAAAGCCATGTCCTTCCCAGAACGGAATCAAGCATCCGAGGACCAGACCGGTTTCGAGGTAACACCTCTCATCAGCCCGGCTAGCTTGACTCCAGTGGTGTGGAGTGCCTGGGACCCATGTCTGGGCATCCCCAGCGCACTTAGGGCAGAATATGCAAACACAACAGGTGATGGACCGAATGTGGATCAATGTCACACACTCAACCCAGTCCAAGGATCTGGGCCCAAATCCATCGTTTTTTTGCACTCCACACCACCCTGGGTTAGACAATGGCGATATGCAAATCAGCTCTGACCCTGTGCCCCATGGGAACAGTCCAGTCCGAACTACAAAAGCCATGTCCTTCCCAGAACGGAATCAAGCATCCGAGGACCGGACCGGTTTCGAGGTAACACCTCTCATCAGCCCGGCTAGCTTGACTCCAGTGGTGTGGAGTGCCTGGGACCCACGTCTGGGCCTCCCCAGCGCACTTAGGGCGGAATATGCAAACACAACAGGTGATGGACCGAATGTGGATCAATGTCACACACTCAACCCAGTCCAAGGATCTGGGCCCAAATCCATCGTTTTTTTTGCACTCCACACCACCCTGGGTTAGACAATGGCGATATGCAAATCAGCTCTGACCCTGTGCCCCATGGGAACAGTCCAGTCCGAACTACAAAAGCCATGTCCTTCCCAGAACGGAATCAAGCATCCGAGGACCAGACCGGTTTCGAGGTAACACCTCTCATCAGCCCGGCTAGCTTGACTCCAGTGGTGTGGAGTGCCTGGGACCCACGTCTGGGCATCCCCAGCGCACTTAGGGCGGAATATGCAAACACAACAGGTGATGGACCGAATGTGGATCAATGTCACACACTCAACCCAGTCCAAGGATCTGGGCCCAAATCCATCGTTTTTTTGCACTCTACACCACCCTGGGTTAGACAATGGCGATATGCAAATCAGCTCTGACCCTGTGCCCCATGGGAACAGTCCAGTCCGAACTACAAAAGCCATGTCCTTCCCAGAACGGAATCAAGCATCCGAGGACCGGACCGGTTTCGAGGTAACACCTCTCATCAGCCCGGCTAGCTTGACTCCAGTGGTGTGGAGTGCCTGGGACCCACGTCTGGGCATCCCCAGCGCACTTAGGGCGGAATATGCAAACACAACAGGTGATGGACCGAATGTGGATCAATGTCACACACTCAACCCAGTCCAAGGATCTGGGCCCAAATCCATCGTTTTTTTGCACTCCACACCACCCTGGGTTAGACAATGGCGATATGCAAATCAGCTCTGACCCTGTGCCCCATGGGAACAGTCCAGTCCGAACTACAAAAGCCATGTCCTTCCCAGAACGGAATCAAGCATCCGAGGACCGGACCGGTTTCGAGGTAACACCTCTCATCAGCCCGGCTAGCTTGACTCCAGTGGTGTGGAGTGCCTGGGACCCACGTCTGGGCATCCCCAGCGCACTTAGGGCGGAATATGCAAACACAACAGGTGATGGACCGAATGTGGATCAATGTCACACACTCAACCCAGTCCAAGGATCTGGGCCCAAATCCATCGTTTTTTTGCACTCCACACCACCCTGGGTTAGACAATGGCGATATGCAAATCAGCTCTGACCCTGTGCCCCATGGGAACAGTCCAGTCCGAACTACAAAAGCCATGTCCTTCCCAGAACGGAATCAAGCATCCGAGGACCAGACCGGTTTCGAGGTAACACCTCTCATCAGCCCGGCTAGCTTGACTCCAGTGGTGTGGAGTGCCTGGGACCCACGTCTGGGCATCCCCAGCGCACTTAGGGCGGAATATGCAAACACAACAGGTGATGGACCGAATGTGGATCAATGTCACACACTCAACCCAGTCCAAGGATCTGGGCCCAAATCCATCGTTTTTTTGCACTCCACACCACCCTGGGTTAGACAATGGCGATATGCAAATCAGCTCTGACCCTGTGCCCCATGGGAACAGTCCAGTCCGAACTACAAAAGCCATGTCCTTCCCAGAACGGAATCAAGCATCCGAGGACCGGACCGGTTTCGAGGTAACACCTCTCATCAGCCCGGCTAGCTTGACTCCAGTGGTGTGGAGTGCCTGGGACCCACGTCTGGGCATCCCCAGCGCACTTAGTGCGGAATATGCAAACACAACAGGTGACGGACCGAATGTGGATCAATGTCACACACTCAACCCAGTCCAAGGATCTGGGCCCAAATCCATCGTTTTTTTGCACTCCACACCACCCTGGGTTAGACAATGGCGATATGCAAATCAGCTCTGACCCAGTGCCCCATGGGAACAGTCCAGTCCGAACTACAAAAGCCATGTCCTTCCCAGAACGGAATCAAGCATCCGAGGACCGGACCGGTTTCGAGGTAACACCTCTCATCAGCCCGGCTAGCTTGACTCCAGTGGTGTGGAGTGCCTGGGACCCACGTCTGGGCATCCCCAGCGCACTTAGGGCGGAATATGCAAACACAACAGGTGATGGACCGAATGTGGATCAATGTCACACACTCAACCCAGTCCAAGGATCTGGGCCCAAATCCATCGTTTTTTTGCACTCCACACCACCCTGGGTTAGACAATGGCGATATGCAAATCAGCTCTGACCCTGTGCCCCATGGGAACAGTCCAGTCCGAACTACAAAAGCCATGTCCTTCCCAGAACGGGATCAAGCATCCGAGGACCGGACCGGTTTCGAGGTAACACCTCTCATCAGCCCGGCTAGCTTGACTCCATTGGTGTGGAGTGCCTGGGACCCACGTCTGGGCATCCCCAGCGCACTTAGGGCGGAATATGCAAACACAACAGGTGATGGACCAAATGTGGATCAATGTCACACACTCAACCCAGTCCAAGGATCTGGGCCCAAATCCATTGTTTTTTTGCACTCCACACCACCCTGGGTTAGACAATGGCGATATGCAAATCAGCTCTGACCCTGTGCCCCATGGGAACAGTCCAGTCCGAACTACAAAAGCCATGTCCTTCCCAGAACGGAATCAAGCATCCGAGGACCGGACCGGTTTCGAGGTAACACCTCTCATCAGCCCGGCTAGCTTGACTCCAGTGGTGTGGAGTGCCTGGGACCCACGTCTGGGCATCCCCAGCGCACTTAGGGCGGAATATGCAAACACAACAGGTGATGGACCGAATGTGGATCAATGTCACACACTCAACCCAGTCCAAGGATCTGGGCCCAAATCCATCGTTTTTTTGCACTCCACACCACCCTGGGTTAGACAATGGCGATATGCAAATCAGCTCTGACCCTGTGCCCCATGGGAACAGTCCAGTCCGAACTACAAAAGCCATGTCCTTCCCAGAACGGAATCAAGCATCCGAGGACCGGACCGGTTTTGAGGTAACACCTCTCATCAGCCCGGCTAGCTTGACTCCAGTGGTGTGGAGTGCCTGGGACCCACGTCTGGGCATCCCCAGCGCACTTAGGGCGGAATATGCAAACACAACAGGTGATGGACCGAATGTGGATCAATGTCACACACTCAACCCAGTCCAAGGATCTGGGCCCAAATCCATCGTTTTTTTGCACTCCACACCACCCTGGGTTAGACAATGGCGATATGCAAATCAGCTCTGACCCTGTGCCCCATGGGAACAGTCCAGTCCGAACTACAAAAGCCATGTCCTTCCCAGAATGGAATCAAGCATCCGAGGACCAGACCGGTTTCGAGGTAACACCTCTCATCAGCCCGGCTAGCTTGACTCCAGTGGTGTGGAGTGCCTGGGACCCACGTCTGGGCATCCCCAGCGCACTTAGGGCGGAATATGCAAACACAACAGGTGATGGACCGAATGTGGATCAATGTCACACACTCAACCCAGTCCAAGGATCTGGGCCCAAATCCATCGTTTTTTTGCACTCCACACCACCCTGGGTTAGATAATGACGATATGCAAATCAGCTCTGACCCTGTGCCCCATGGGAACAGTCCAGTCCGAACTACAAAAGCCATGTCCTTCCCAGAACGGAATCAAGCATCCGAGGACCGGACCGGTTTCGAGGTAACACCTCTCATCAGCCCGGCTAGCTTGACTCCAGTGGTGTGGAGTGCCTGGGACCCACGTCTGGGCATCCCCAGCGCACTTAGGGCGGAATATGCAAACACAACAGGTGATGGACCGAATGTGGATCAATGTCACACACTCAACCCAGTCCAAGGATCTGGGCCCAAATCCATCGTTTTTTTGCACTCCACACCACCCTGGGTTAGACAATGGCGATATGCAAATCAGCTCTGACCCTGTGCCCCATGGGAACAGTCCAGTCCGAACTACAAAAGCCATGTCCTTCCCAGAACGGAATCAAGCATCCGAGGACCGGACCGGTTTCGAGGTAACACCTCTCATCAGCCCGGCTAGCTTGACTCCAGTGGTGTGGAGTGCCTGGGACCCACGTCTGGGCATCCCCAGCGCACTTAGGGCGGAATATGCAAACACAACAGGTGATGGACCAAATGTGGATCAATGTCACACACTCAACCCAGTCCAAGGATCTGGGCCCAATTCCATCGTTTTTTTGCATTCCACACCACCCTGGGTTAGACAATGGCGATATGCAAATCAGCTCTGACCCTGTGCCCCATGGGAACAGTCCAGTCCGAACTACAAAAGCCATGTCCTTCCCAGAACGGAATCAAGCATCCGAGGACCGGACCGGTTTCGAGGTAACACCTCTCATCAGCCCGGCTAGCTTGACTCAAGTGGTGTGGAGTGCCTGGGACCCACGTCTGGGCATCCCCAGCGCACTTAGGGCGGAATATGCAAACACAACAGGTGATGGACCGAATGTGGATCAATGTCACACACTCAACCCAGTCCAAGGATCTGGGCCCAAATCCATCGTTTTTTTGCACTCCACACCACCCTGGGTTAGACAATGGCGATATGCAAATCAGCTCTGACCCTGTGCCCCATGGGAACAGTCCAGTCCGAACTACAAAAGCCATGTCCTTCCCAGAACGGAATCAAGCATCCGAGGACCGGACCGGTTTCGAGGTAACACCTCTCATCAGCCCGGCTAGCTTGACTCCAGTGGTGTGGAGTGCCTGGGACCCACGTCTGGGCATCCCCAGCGCACTTAGGGCGGAATATGCAAACACAACAGGTGATGGATCGAATGTGGATCAATGTCACACACTCAACCCAGTCCAAGGATCTGGGCCCAAATCCATCGTTTTTTTGCACTCCACACCACCCTGGGTTAGACAATGGCGATATGCAAATCAGCTCTGACCCTGTGCCCCATGGGAACAGTCCAGTCCGAACTACAAAAGCCATGTCCTTCCCAGAACGGGATCAAGCATCCGAGGACTGGACCGGTTTCGAGGTAACACCTCTCATCAGCCCGGCTAGCTTGACTCCAGTGGTGTGGAGTGCCTGGGACCCACGTCTGGGCATCCCCAGCGCACTTAGCGCGGAATATGCAAACACAACAGGTTATGGACCGAATGTGGATCAATGTCACAGACTCAACCCAGTCCAAGGATCTGGGCCCAAATCCATCGTTTTTTTGCACTCCACACCACCCTGGGTTAGACAATGGCGATATACAAATCAGCTCTGACCCTGTGCCCCATGGAACAGTCCAGTCCGAACTACAAAAGCCATGTCCTTCCCAGAACGGAATCAAGCATCCGAGGACCGGACCGGTTTCGAGGTAACACCTCTCATCAGCCCGGCTAGCTTGACTCCAGTGGTGTGGAGTGCCTGGGACCCACGTCTGGGCATCCCCAGCGCACTTAGGGCGGAATATGCAAACACAACAGGTGATGGACCGAATGTGGATCAATGTCACACACTCAACCCAGTCCAAGGATCTGGGCCCAAATCCATTGTTTTTTTGCACTCCACACCACCCTGGGTTAGACAATGGCGATATGCAAATCAGCTCTGACCCTGTGCCCCATGGGAACAGTCCAGTCCGAACTACAAAAGCCATGTCCTTCCCAGAACGGAATCAAGCATCCGAGGACCGGACCGGTTTCGAGGTAACACCTCTCATCAGCCCAGCTAGCTTGACTCCAGTGGTGTGGAGTGCCTGGGACCCACGTCTGGGCATCCCCAGCGCACTTAGGGCGGAATATGCAAACACAACAGGTGATGGACCGAATGTGGATCAATGTCACACACTCAACCCAGTCCAAGGATCTGGGCCCAAATCCATCGTTTTTTTGCACTCTACACCACCCTGGGTTAGACAATGGCGATATGCAAATCAGCTCTGACCCTGTGCCCCATGGGAACAGTCCAGTCCGAACTACAAAAGCCATGTCCTTCCCAGAACGGAATCAAGCATCCGAGGACCAGACCGGTTTCGAGGTAACACCTCTCATCAGCCCGGCTAGCTTGACTCCAGTGGTGTGGAGTGCCTGGGACCCATGTCTGGGCATCCCCAGCGCACTTAGGGCAGAATATGCAAACACAACAGGTGATGGACCGAATGTGGATCAATGTCACACACTCAACCCAGTCCAAGGATCTGGGCCCAAATCCATCGTTTTTTTGCACTCCACACCACCCTGGGTTAGACAATGGCGATATGCAAATCAGCTCTGACCCTGTGCCCCATGGGAACAGTCCAGTCCGAACTACAAAAGCCATGTCCTTCCCAGAACGGAATCAAGCATCCGAGGACCGGACCGGTTTCGAGGTAACACCTCTCATCAGCCCGGCTAGCTTGACTCCAGTGGTGTGGAGTGCCTGGGACCCACGTCTGGGCATCCCCAGCGCACTTAGGGCGGAATATGCAAACACAACAGGTGATGGACCGAATGTGGATCAATGTCACACACTCAACCCAGTCCAAGGATCTGGGCCCAAATCCATCGTTTTTTTGCACTCCACACCACCCTGGGTTAGACAATGGCGATATGCAAATCAGCTCTGACCCTGTGCCCCATGGGAACAGTCCAGTCCGAACTACAAAAGCCATGTCCTTCCCAGAACGGAATCAAGCATCCGAGGACCAGACCGGTTTCGAGGTAACACCTCTCATCAGCCCGGCTAGCTTGACTCCAGTGGTGTGGAGTGCCTGGGACCCACGTCTGGGCATCCCCAGCGCACTTAGGGCGGAATATGCAAACACAACAGGTGATGGACCGAATGTGGATCAATGTCACACACTCAACCCAGTCCAAGGATCTGGGCCCAAATCCATCGTTTTTTTGCACTCTACACCACCCTGGGTTAGACAATGGCGATATGCAAATCAGCTCTGACCCTGTGCCCCATGGGAACAGTCCAGTCCGAACTACAAAAGCCATGTCCTTCCCAGAACGGAATCAAGCATCCGAGGACCGGACCGGTTTCGAGGTAACACCTCTCATCAGCCCGGCTAGCTTGACTCCAGTGGTGTGGAGTGCCTGGGACCCACGTCTGGGCATCCCCAGCGCACTTAGGGCGGAATATGCAAACACAACAGGTGATGGACCGAATGTGGATCAATGTCACACACTCAACCCAGTCCAAGGATCTGGGCCCAAATCCATCGTTTTTTTGCACTCCGCACCACCCTGGGTTAGACAATGGCGATATGCAAATCAGCTCTGACCCTGTGCCCCATGGGAACAGTCCAGTCCGAACTACAAAAGCCATGTCCTTCCCAGAACGGAATCAAGCATCCGAGGACCGGACCGGTTTCGAGGTAACACCTCTCATCAGCCCGGCTAGCTTGACTCCAGTGGTGTGGAGTGCCTGGGACCCACGTCTGGGCATCCCCAGCGCACTTAGGGCGGAATATGCAAACACAACAGGTGATGGACCGAATGTGGATCAATGTCACACACTCAACCCAGTCCAAGGATCTGGGCCCAAATCCATCGTTTTTTTGCACTCCACACCACCCTGGGTTAGACAATGGCGATATGCAAATCAGCTCTGACCCTGTGCCCCATGGGAACAGTCCAGTCCGAACTACAAAAGCCATGTCCTTCCCAGAACGGAATCAAGCATCCGAGGACCAGACCGGTTTCGAGGTAACACCTCTCATCAGCCCGGCTAGCTTGACTCCAGTGGTGTGGAGTGCCTGGGACCCACGTCTGGGCATCCCCAGCGCACTTAGGGCGGAATATGCAAACACAACAGGTGATGGACCGAATGTGGATCAATGTCACACACTCAACCCAGTCCAAGGATCTGGGCCCAAATCCATCGTTTTTTTGCACTCCACACCACCCTGGGTTAGACAATGGCGATATGCAAATCAGCTCTGACCCTGTGCCCCATGGGAACAGTCCAGTCCGAACTACAAAAGCCATGTCCTTCCCAGAACGGAATCAAGCATCCGAGGACCGGACCGGTTTCGAGGTAACACCTCTCATCAGCCCGGCTAGCTTGACTCCAGTGGTGTGGAGTGCCTGGGACCCACGTCTGGGCATCCCCAGCGCACTTAGTGCGGAATATGCAAACACAACAGGTGACGGACCGAATGTGGATCAATGTCACACACTCAACCCAGTCCAAGGATCTGGGCCCAAATCCATCGTTTTTTTGCACTCCACACCACCCTGGGTTAGACAATGGCGATATGCAAATCAGCTCTGACCCAGTGCCCCATGGGAACAGTCCAGTCCGAACTACAAAAGCCATGTCCTTCCCAGAACGGAATCAAGCATCCGAGGACCGGACCGGTTTCGAGGTAACACCTCTCATCAGCCCGGCTAGCTTGACTCCAGTGGTGTGGAGTGCCTGGGACCCACGTCTGGGCATCCCCAGCGCACTTAGGGCGGAATATGCAAACACAACAGGTGATGGACCGAATGTGGATCAATGTCACACACTCAACCCAGTCCAAGGATCTGGGCCCAAATCCATCGTTTTTTTGCACTCCACACCACCCTGGGTTAGACAATGGCGATATGCAAATCAGCTCTGACCCTGTGCCCCATGGGAACAGTCCAGTCCGAACTACAAAAGCCATGTCCTTCCCAGAACGGGATCAAGCATCCGAGGACCGGACCGGTTTCGAGGTAACACCTCTCATCAGCCCGGCTAGCTTGACTCCATTGGTGTGGAGTGCCTGGGACCCACGTCTGGGCATCCCCAGCGCACTTAGGGCGGAATATGCAAACACAACAGGTGATGGACCGAATGTGGATCAATGTCACACACTCAACCCAGTCCAAGGATCTGGGCCCAAATCCATTGTTTTTTTGCACTCCACACCACCCTGGGTTAGACAATGGCGATATGCAAATCAGCTCTGACCCTGTGCCCCATGGGAACAGTCCAGTCCGAACTACAAAAGCCATGTCCTTCCCAGAACGGAATCAAGCATCCGAGGACCGGACCGGTTTCGAGGTAACACCTCTCATCAGCCCGGCTAGCTTGACTCCAGTGGTGTGGAGTGCCTGGGACCCACGTCTGGGCATCCCCAGCGCACTTAGGGCGGAATATGCAAACACAACAGGTGATGGACCGAATGTGGATCAATGTCACACACTCAACCCAGTCCAAGGATCTGGGCCCAAATCCATCGTTTTTTTGCACTCCACACCACCCTGGGTTAGACAATGGCGATATGCAAATCAGCTCTGACCCTGTGCCCCATGGGAACAGTCCAGTCCGAACTACAAAAGCCATGTCCTTCCCAGAACGGAATCAAGCATCCGAGGACCGGACCGGTTTCGAGGTAACACCTCTCATCAGCCCGGCTCGCTTGACTCCAGTGGTGTGGAGTGCCTGGGACCCACGTCTGGGCATCCCCAGCGCACTTAGGGCGGAATATGCAAACACAACAGGTGATGGACCGAATGTGGATCAATGTCACACACTCAACCCAGTCCAAGGATCTGGGCCCAAATCCATCGTTTTTGTGCACTCCACACCACCCTGGGTTAGACAATGGCGATATGCAAATCAGCTCTGACCCTGTGCCCCATGGGAACAGTCCAGTCCGAACTACAAAAGCCATGTCCTTCCCAGAACGGAATCAAGCATCCGAGGACCGGACCGGTTTCGAGGTAACACCTCTCATCAGCCCGGCTAGCTTGACTCCAGTGGTGTGGAGTGCCTGGGACCCACGTCTGGGCATCCCCAGCGCACTTAGGGCGGAATATGCAAACACAACAGGTGATGGACCGAATGTGGATCAATGTCACACACTCAACCCAGTCCAAGGATCTGGGCCCAAATCCATCGTTTTTTTGCACTCCACACCACCCTGGGTTAGACAATGGCGATATGCAAATCAGCTCTGACCCTGTGCCCCATGGGAACAGTCCAGTCCGAACTACAAAAGCCATGTCCTTCCCAGAACGGAATCAAGCATCCGAGGACCGAACCGGTTTCGAGGTAACACCTCTCATCAGCCCGGCTAGCTTGACTCCAGTGGTGTGGAGTGCCTGGGACCCACGTCTGGGCATCCCCAGCGCACTTAGGGCGGAATATGCCAACACAACAGGTGATGGACCGAATGTGGATCAATGTCACACACTCAACCCAGTCCAAGGATCTGGGCCCAAATCCATCATTTTTTTGCACTCCACACCACCCTGGGTTAGACAATGGCGATATGCAAATCAGCTCTGACCCTGTGCCCCATGGGAACAGTCCAGTCCGAACTACAAAAGCCATGTCCTTCCCAGAACGGAATCAAGCATCCGAGGACCGGACCGGTTTCGAGGTAACACCTCTCATCAGCCCGGCTAGCTTGACTCCAGTGGTGTGGAGTGCCTGGGACCCACGTCTGGGCATCCCCAGCACACTTAGGGCGGAATATGCAAACACAACAGGTGATGGACCGAATGTGGATCAATGTCACACACTCAACCCAGTCCAAGGATCTGGGCCCAAATCCATCGTTTTTTTTGCACTCCACACCACCCTGGGTTAGACAATGGCGATATGCAAATCAGCTCTGACCCTGTGCCCCATGGGAACAGTCCAGTCCGAACTACAAAAGCCTTGTCCTTCCCAGAACGGAATCAAGCATCCGAGGACCGGACCGGTTTCGAGGTAACACCTCTCATCAGCCCGGCTAGCTTGACTCCAGTGGTGTGGAGTGCCTGGGACCCACGTCTGGGCATCCCCAGCGCACTTAGGGCGGAATATGCAAACACAACAGGTGAAGGACCGAATGTGGATCAATGTCACACACTCAACCCAGTCCAAGGATCTGGGCCCAAATCCATCGTTTTTTTGCACTCCACACCACCCTGGGTTAGACAATGGCGATATGCAAATCAGCTCTGACCCTGTGCCCCATGGTAACAGTCCAGTCCGAACTACAAAAGCCATGTCCTTCCCAGAACGGAATCAAGCATCCGAGGACCGGACCGGTTTCGAGGTCACACCTCTCATCAGCCCGGCTAGCTTGACTCCAGTGGTGTGGAGTGCCTGGGACCCACGTCTGGGCATCACCAGCGCACTTAGGGCGGAATATGCAAACACAACAGGTGATGGACCGAATGTGGATCAATGTCACACACTCAACCCAGTCCAAGGATCTGGGCCCAAATCCATTGTTTTTTTGCACTCCACACCACCCTGGGTTAGACAATGGCGATATGCAAATCAGCTCTGACCCTGTGCCCCATGGGAACAGTCCAGTCCGAACTACAAAAGCCATGTCCTTCCCAGAACGGAATCAAGCATCCAAGGACCGGACCGGTTTCGAGGTAACACCTCTCATCAGCCCGGCTAGCTTGACTCCAGTGGTGTGGAGTGCCTGGGACCCACGTCTGGGCATCCCCAGCGCACTTAGGGCGGAATATGCAAACACAACAGGTGATGGACCGAATGTGGATCAATGTCACACACTCAACCCAGTCCAAGGATCTGGGCCCAAATCCATCGTTTTTTTGCATTCCACACCACCCTGGGTTAGACAATGGCGATATGCAAATCAGCTCTGACCCTGTGCCCCATGGGAACAGTCCAGTCCGAACTACAAAAGCCATGTCCTTCCCAGAACGGAATCAAGCATCCGAGGACCGGACCGGTTTCGAGGTAACACCTCTCATCAGCCCGGCTAGCTTGACTCCAGTGGTGTGGAGTGCCTGGGACCCACGTCTGGGCATCCCCAGCGCACTTAGGGCGGAATATGCAAACACAACAGGTGATGGACCGAATGTGGATCAATGTCACACACTCAACCCAGTCCAAGGATCTGGGCCCAAATCCATCGTTTTTTTGCACTCCACACCACCCTGGGTTAGACAATGGCGATATGCAAATCAGCTCTGACCCTGTGCCCCATGGGAACAGTCCAGTCCGAACTACAAAAGCCATGTCCTTCCCAGAACGGAATCAAGCATCCGAGGACCGGACCGGTTTCGAGGTAACACCTCTCATCAGCCCGGCTAGCTTGACTCCAGTGGTGTGGAGTGCCTGGGACCCACGTCTGGGCATCCCCAGCGCACTTAGGGCGGAATATGCAAACACAACAGGTGATGGACCGAATGTGGATCAATGTCACACGCTCAACCCAGTCCAAGGATCTGGGCCCAAATCCATCTTTTTTTGCACTCCACACCACCCTGGGTTAGACAATGGCGATATGCAAATCAGCTCTGACCCTGTGCCCCATGGGAACAGTCCAGTCCGAACTACAAAAGCCATGTCCTTCCCAGAACGGGATCAAGCATCCGAGGACCGGACCGGTTTCGAGGTAACACCTCTCATCAGCCCGGCTAGCTTGACTCCAGTGGTGTGGAGTGCCTGGGACCCACGTCTGGGCATCCCCAGCGCACTTAGCGCGGAATAAGCAAACACAACAGGTGATGGACCGAATGTGGATCAATGTCACACACTCAACCCAGTCCAAGGATCTGGGCCCAAATCCATCGTTTTTTTGCACTCCACACCACCCTGGGTTAGACAATGGCGATATGCAAATCAGCTCTGACCCTGTGCCCCATGGGAACAGTCCAGTCCGAACTACAAAAGCCATGTCCTTCCCAGAACGGGATCAAGCATCCGAGGACCGGACCGGTTTCGAGGTAACACCTCTCATCAGCCCGGCTAGCTTGACTCCATTGGTGTGGAGTGCCTGGGACCCACGTCTGGGCATCCCCAGCGCACTTAGGGCGGAATATGCAAACACAACAGGTGATGGACCGAATGTGGATCAATGTCACACACTCAACCCAGTCCAAGGATCTGGGCCCAAATCCATTGTTTTTTTGCACTCCACACCACCCTGGGTTAGACAATGGCGATATGCAAATCAGCTCTGACCCTGTGCCCCATGGGAACAGTCCAGTCCGAACTACAAAAGCCATGTCCTTCCCAGAACGGAATCAAGCATCCGAGGACCGGACCGGTTTCGAGGTAACACCTCTCATCAGCCCGGCTAGCTTGACTCCAGTGGTGTGGAGTGCCTGGGACCCACGTCTGGGCATCCCCAGCGCACTTAAGGCGGAATATGCAAACACAACAGGTGATGGACCGAATGTGGATCAATGTCACACACTCAACCCAGTCCAAGGATCTGGGCCCAAATCCATCGTTTTTTTGCACTCCACACCACCCTGGGTTAGACAATGGCGATATGCAAATCAGCTCTGACCCTGTGCCCCATGGGAACAGTCCAGTCCGAACTACAAAAGCCATGTCCTTCCCAGAACGGAATCAAGCATCCGAGGACCGGACCGGTTTCGAGGTAACACCTCTCATCAGCCCGGCTAGCTTGACTCCAGTGGTGTGGAGTGCCTGGGACCCACGTCTGGGCATCCCCAGCGCACTTAGGGCGGAATATGCAAACACAACAGGTGATGGACCGAATGTGGATCAATGTCACACACTCAACCCAGTCCAAGGATCTGGGCCCAAATCCATCGTTTTTGTGCACTCCACACCACCCTGGGTTAGACAATGGCGATATGCAAATCAGCTCTGACCCTGTGCCCCATGGGAACAGTCCAGTCCGAACTACAAAAGCCATGTCCTTCCCAGAACGGAATCAAGCATCCGAGGACCGGACCGGTTTCGAGGTAACACCTCTCATCAGCCCGGCTAGCTTGACTCCAGTGGTGTGGAGTGCCTGGGACCCACGTCTGGGCATCCCCAGCGCACTTAGGGCGGAATATGCAAACACAACAGGTGATGGACCGAATGTGGATCAATGTCACACACTCAACCCAGTCCAAGGATCTGGGCCCAAATCCATCGTTTTTTTGCACTCCACACCACCCTGGGTTAGACAATGGCGATATGCAAATCAGCTCTGACCCTGTGCCCCATGGGAACAGTCCAGTCCGAACTACAAAAGCCATGTCCTTCCCAGAACGGAATCAAGCATCCGAGGACCGGACCGGTTTCGAGGTAACACCTCTCATCAGCCCGGCTAGCTTGACTCCAGTGGTGTGGAGTGCCTGGGACCCACGTCTGGGCATCCCCAGCGCACTTAGGGCGGAATATGCAAACACAACAGGTGATGGACCGAATGTGGATCAATGTCACACACTCAACCCAGTCCAAGGATCTGGGCCCAAATCCATCGTTTTTTTGCACTCCACACCACCCTGGGTTAGACAATGGCGACATGCAAATCAGCTCTGACCCTGTGCCCCATGGGAACAGTCCAGTCCGAACTACAAAAGCCATGTCCTTCCCAGAACGGAATCAAGCATCCGAGGACCAGACCGGTTTCGAGGTAACACCTCTCATCAGCCCGGCTAGCTTGACTCCAGTGGTGTGGAGTGCCTGGGACCCACGTCTGGGCATCCCCAGCGCACTTAGGGCGGAATATGCAAACACAACAGGTGATGGACCGAATGTGGATCAATGTCACACACTCAACCCAGTCCAAGGATCTGGGCCCAAATCCATCGTTTTTTTGCACTCCACACCACCCTGGGTTAGACAATGGCGATATGCAAATCAGCTCTGACCCTGTGCCCCATGGGAACAGTCCAGTCCGAACTACAAAAGCCATGTCCTTCCCAGAACGGAATCAAGCATCCGAGGACCGGACCGGTTTCGAGGTAACACCTCTCATCAGCCCGGCTAGCTTGACTCCAGTGGTGTGGAGTGCCTGGGACCCACGTCTGGGCATCCCCAGCGCACTTAGGGCGGAATATGCCGACACAACAGGTGATGGACCGAATGTGGATCAATGTCACACACTCAACCCAGTCCAAGGATCTGGGCCCAAATCCATCATTTTTTTGCACTCCACACCACCCTGGGTTAGACAATGGCGATATGCAAATCAGCTCTGACCCTGTGCCCCATGGGAACAGTCCAGTCCGAACTACAAAAGCCATGTCCTTCCCAGAACGGAATCAAGCATCCGAGGACCGGACCGGTTTCGAGGTAACACCTCTCATCAGCCCGGCTAGCTTGACTCCAGTGGTGTGGAGTGCCTGGGACCCACGTCTGGGCATCCCCAGCACACTTAGGGCGGAATATGCAAACACAACAGGTGATGGACCGAATGTGGATCAATGTCACACACTCAACCCAGTCCAAGGATCTGGGCCCAAATCCATCGTTTTTTTTGCACTCCACACCACCCTGGGTTAGACAATGGCGATATGCAAATCAGCTCTGACCCTGTGCCCCATGGGAACAGTCCAGTCCGAACTACAAAAGCCTTGTCCTTCCCAGAACGGAATCAAGCATCCGAGGACCGGACCGGTTTCGAGGTAACACCTCTCATCAGCCCGGCTAGCTTGACTCCAGTGGTGTGGA
Source organism: Lissotriton vulgaris (assembly GCF_964263255.1). Classification (NCBI taxonomy): domain Eukaryota; kingdom Metazoa; phylum Chordata; class Amphibia; order Caudata; family Salamandridae; genus Lissotriton; species Lissotriton vulgaris. The sequence continues at coordinate 12,509 of NW_028243334.1, read as the reverse complement.
GTGCCTGGGACCCACGTCTGGGCATCCCCAGCGCACTTAGGGCGGAATATGCAAACACAACAGGTGAAGGACCGAATGTGGATCAATGTCACACACTCAACCCAGTCCAAGGATCTGGGCCCAAATCCATCGTTTTTTTGCACTCCACACCACCCTGGGTTAGACAATGGCGATATGCAAATCAGCTCTGACCCTGTGCCCCATGGTAACAGTCCAGTCCGAACTACAAAAGCCATGTCCTTCCCAGAACGGAATCAAGCATCCGAGGACCGGACCGGTTTCGAGGTCACACCTCTCATCAGCCCGGCTAGCTTGACTCCAGTGGTGTGGAGTGCCTGGGACCCACGTCTGGGCATCCCCAGCGCACTTAGGGCGGAATATGCAAACACAACAGGTGATGGACCGAATGTGGATCAATGTCACACACTCAACCCAGTCCAAGGATCTGGGCCCAAATCCATTGTTTTTTTGCACTCCACACCACCCTGGGTTAGACAATGGCGATATGCAAATCAGCTCTGACCCTGTGCCCCATGGGAACAGTCCAGTCCGAACTACAAAAGCCATGTCCTTCCCAGAACGGAATCAAGCATCCAAGGACCGGACCGGTTTCGAGGTAACACCTCTCATCAGCCCGGCTAGCTTGACTCCAGTGGTGTGGAGTGCCTGGGACCCACGTCTGGGCATCCCCAGCGCACTTAGGGCGGAATATGCAAACACAACAGGTGATGGACCGAATGTGGATCAATGTCACACACTCAACCCAGTCCAAGGATCTGGGCCCAAATCCATCGTTTTTTTGCATTCCACACCACCCTGGGTTAGACAATGGCGATATGCAAATCAGCTCTGACCCTGTGCCCCATGGGAACAGTCCAGTCCGAACTACAAAAGCCATGTCCTTCCCAGAACGGAATCAAGCATCCGAGGACCGGACCGGTTTCGAGGTAACACCTCTCATCAGCCCGGCTAGCTTGACTCCAGTGGTGTGGAGTGCCTGGGACCCACGTCTGGGCATCCCCAGCGCACTTAGGGCGGAATATGCAAACACAACAGGTGATGGACCGAATGTGGATCAATGTCACACACTCAACCCAGTCCAAGGATCTGGGCCCAAATCCATCGTTTTTTTGCACTCCACACCACCCTGGGTTAGACAATGGCGATATGCAAATCAGCTCTGACCCTGTGCCCCATGGGAACAGTCCAGTCCGAACTACAAAAGCCATGTCCTTCCCAGAACGGAATCAAGCATCCGAGGACCGGACCGGTTTCGAGGTAACACCTCTCATCAGCCCGGCTAGCTTGACTCCAGTGGTGTGGAGTGCCTGGGACCCACGTCTGGGCATCCCCAGCGCACTTAGGGCGGAATATGCAAACACAACAGGTGATGGACCGAATGTGGATCAATGTCACACGCTCAACCCAGTCCAAGGATCTGGGCCCAATTCCATCTTTTTTTGCACTCCACACCACCCTGGGTTAGACAATGGCGATATGCAAATCAGCTCTGACCCTGTGCCCCATGGGAACAGTCCAGTCCGAACTACAAAAGCCATGTCCTTCCCAGAACGGGATCAAGCATCCGAGGACCGGACCGGTTTCGAGGTAACACCTCTCATCAGCCCGGCTAGCTTGACTCCAGTGGTGTGGAGTGCCTGGGACCCACGTCTGGGCATCCCCAGCGCACTTAGCGCGGAATAAGCAAACACAACAGGTGATGGACCGAATGTGGATCAATGTCACACACTCAACCCAGTCCAAGGATCTGGGCCCAAATCCATCGTTTTTTTGCACTCCACACCACCCTGGGTTAGACAATGGCGATATGCAAATCAGCTCTGACCCTGTGCCCCATGGGAACAGTCCAGTCCGAACTACAAAAGCCATGTCCTTCCCAGAACGGGATCAAGCATCCGAGGACCGGACCGGTTTCGAGGTAACACCTCTCATCAGCCCGGCTAGCTTGACTCCATTGGTGTGGAGTGCCTGGGACCCACGTCTGGGCATCCCCAGCGCACTTAGGGCGGAATATGCAAACACAACAGGTGATGGACCGAATGTGGATCAATGTCACACACTCAACCCAGTCCAAGGATCTGGGCCCAAATCCATTGTTTTTTTGCACTCCACACCACCCTGGGTTAGACAATGGCGATATGCAAATCAGCTCTGACCCTGTGCCCCATGGGAACAGTCCAGTCCGAACTACAAAAGCCATGTCCTTCCCAGAACGGAATCAAGCATCCGAGGACCGGACCGGTTTCGAGGTAACACCTCTCATCAGCCCGGCTAGCTTGACTCCAGTGGTGTGGAGTGCCTGGGACCCACGTCTGGGCATCCCCAGCGCACTTAGGGCGGAATATGCAAACACAACAGGTGATGGACCGAATGTGGATCAATGTCACACACTCAACCCAGTCCAAGGATCTGGGCCCAAATCCATCGTTTTTTTGCACTCCACACCACCCTGGGTTAGACAATGGCGATATGCAAATCAGCTCTGACCCTGTGCCCCATGGGAACAGTCCAGTCCGAACTACAAAAGCCATGTCCTTCCCAGAACGGAATCAAGCATCCGAGGACCGGACCGGTTTCGAGGTAACACCTCTCATCAGCCCGGCTAGCTTGACTCCAGTGGTGTGGAGTGCCTGGGACCCACGTCTGGGCATCCCCAGCGCACTTAGGGCGGAATATGCAAACACAACAGGTGATGGACCGAATGTGGATCAATGTCACACACTCAACCCAGTCCAAGGATCTGGGCCCAAATCCATCGTTTTTGTGCACTCCACACCACCCTGGGTTAGACAATGGCGATATGCAAATCAGCTCTGACCCTGTGCCCCATGGGAACAGTCCAGTCCGAACTACAAAAGCCATGTCCTTCCCAGAACGGAATCAAGCATCCGAGGACCGGACCGGTTTCGAGGTAACACCTCTCATCAGCCCGGCTAGCTTGACTCCAGTGGTGTGGAGTGCCTGGGACCCACGTCTGGGCATCCCCAGCGCACTTAGGGCGGAATATGCAAACACAACAGGTGATGGACCGAATGTGGATCAATGTCGCACACTCAACCCAGTCCAAGGATCTGGGCCCAAATCCATCGTTTTTTTGCACTCCACACCACCCTGGGTTAGACAATGGCGATATGCAAATCAGCTCTGACCCTGTGCCCCATGGGAACAGTCCAGTCCGAACTACAAAAGCCATGTCCTTCCCAGAACGGAATCAAGCATCCGAGGACCAGACCGGTTTCGAGGTAACACCTCTCATCAGCCCGGCTAGCTTGACTCCAGTGGTGTGGAGTGCCTGGGACCCACGTCTGGGCATCCCCAGCGCACTTAGGGCGGAATATGCAAACACAACAGGTGATGGACCGAATGTGGATCAATGTCACACACTCAACCCAGTCCAAGGATCTGGGCCCAAATCCATCGTTTTTTTGCACTCCACACCACCCTGGGTTAGACAATGGCGATATGCAAATCAGCTCTGACCCTGTGCCCCATGGGAACAGTCCAGTCCGAACTACAAAAGCCATGTCCTTCCCAGAACGGAATCAAGCATCCGAGGACCGGACCGGTTTCGAGGTAACACCTCTCATCAGCCCGGCTAGCTTGACTCCAGTGGTGTGGAGTGCCTGGGACCCACGTCTGGGCATCCCCAGCGCACTTAGGGCGGAATATGCCAACACAACAGGTGATGGACCGAATGTGGATCAATGTCACACACTCAACCCAGTCCAAGGATCTGGGCCCAAATCCATCATTTTTTTGCACTCCACACCACCCTGGGTTAGACAATGGCGATATGCAAATCAGCTCTGACCCTGTGCCCCATGGGAACAGTCCAGTCCGAACTACAAAAGCCATGTCCTTCCCAGAACGGAATCAAGCATCCGAGGACCGGACCGGTTTCGAGGTAACACCTCTCATCAGCCCGGCTAGCTTGACTCCAGTGGTGTGGAGTGCCTGGGACCCACGTCTGGGCATCCCCAGCACACTTAGGGCGGAATATGCAAACACAACAGGTGATGGACCGAATGTGGATCAATGTCACACACTCAACCCAGTCCAAGGATCTGGGCCCAAATCCATCGTTTTTTTTGCACTCCACACCACCCTGGGTTAGACAATGGCGATATGCAAATCAGCTCTGACCCTGTGCCCCATGGGAACAGTCCAGTCCGAACTACAAAAGCCTTGTCCTTCCCAGAACGGAATCAAGCATCCGAGGACCGGACCGGTTTCGAGGTAACACCTCTCATCAGCCCGGCTAGCTTGACTCCAGTGGTGTGGAGTGCCTGGGACCCACGTCTGGGCATCCCCAGCGCACTTAGGGCGGAATATGCAAACACAACAGGTGAAGGACCGAATGTGGATCAATGTCACACACTCAACCCAGTCCAAGGATCTGGGCCCAAATCCATCGTTTTTTTGCACTCCACACCACCCTGGGTTAGACAATGGCGATATGCAAATCAGCTCTGACCCTGTGCCCCATGGTAACAGTCCAGTCCGAACTACAAAAGCCATGTCCTTCCCAGAACGGAATCAAGCATCCGAGGACCGGACCGGTTTCGAGGTCACACCTCTCATCAGCCCGGCTAGCTTGACTCCAGTGGTGTGGAGTGCCTGGGACCCACGTCTGGGCATCCCCAGCGCACTTAGGGCGGAATATGCAAACACAACAGGTGATGGACCGAATGTGGATCAATGTCACACACTCAACCCAGTCCAAGGATCTGGGCCCAAATCCATTGTTTTTTTGCACTCCACACCACCCTGGGTTAGACAATGGCGATATGCAAATCAGCTCTGACCCTGTGCCCCATGGGAACAGTCCAGTCCGAACTACAAAAGCCATGTCCTTCCCAGAACGGAATCAAGCATCCAAGGACCGGACCGGTTTCGAGGTAACACCTCTCATCAGCCCGGCTAGCTTGACTCCAGTGGTGTGGAGTGCCTGGGACCCACGTCTGGGCATCCCCAGCGCACTTAGGGCGGAATATGCAAACACAACAGGTGATGGACCGAATGTGGATCAATGTCACACACTCAACCCAGTCCAAGGATCTGGGCCCAAATCCATCGTTTTTTTGCATTCCACACCACCCTGGGTTAGACAATGGCGATATGCAAATCAGCTCTGACCCTGTGCCCCATGGGAACAGTCCAGTCCGAACTACAAAAGCCATGTCCTTCCCAGAACGGAATCAAGCATCCGAGGACCGGACCGGTTTCGAGGTAACACCTCTCATCAGCCCGGCTAGCTTGACTCCAGTGGTGTGGAGTGCCTGGGACCCACGTCTGGGCATCCCCAGCGCACTTAGGGCGGAATATGCAAACACAACAGGTGATGGACCGAATGTGGATCAATGTCACACACTCAACCCAGTCCAAGGATCTGGGCCCAAATCCATCGTTTTTTTGCACTCCACACCACCCTGGGTTAGACAATGGCGATATGCAAATCAGCTCTGACCCTGTGCCCCATGGGAACAGTCCAGTCCGAACTACAAAAGCCATGTCCTTCCCAGAACGGAATCAAGCATCCGAGGACCGGACCGGTTTCGAGGTAACACCTCTCATCAGCCCGGCTAGCTTGACTCCAGTGGTGTGGAGTGCCTGGGACCCACGTCTGGGCATCCCCAGCGCACTTAGGGCGGAATATGCAAACACAACAGGTGATGGACCGAATGTGGATCAATGTCACACGCTCAACCCAGTCCAAGGATCTGGGCCCAAATCCATCTTTTTTTGCACTCCACACCACCCTGGGTTAGACAATGGCGATATGCAAATCAGCTCTGACCCTGTGCCCCATGGGAACAGTCCAGTCCGAACTACAAAAGCCATGTCCTTCCCAGAACGGGATCAAGCATCCGAGGACCGGACCGGTTTCGAGGTAACACCTCTCATCAGCCCGGCTAGCTTGACTCCAGTGGTGTGGAGTGCCTGGGACCCACGTCTGGGCATCCCCAGCGCACTTAGCGCGGAATAAGCAAACACAACAGGTGATGGACCGAATGTGGATCAATGTCACACACTCAACCCAGTCCAAGGATCTGGGCCCAAATCCATCGTTTTTTTGCACTCCACACCACCCTGGGTTAGACAATGGCGATATGCAAATCAGCTCTGACCCTGTGCCCCATGGGAACAGTCCAGTCCGAACTACAAAAGCCATGTCCTTCCCAGAACGGAATCAAGCATCCGAGGACCGGACCGGTTTCGAGGTAACATCTCTCATCAGCCCGGCTAGCTTGACTCCAGTGGTGTGGAGTGCCTTGGACCCACGTCTGGGCATCCCCAGCGCACTTAGGGTTGAATATGCAAACACAACAGGTGATGGACCGAATGTGGATCAATGTCACACACTCAACCCAGTCCAAGGATCTGGGCCCAAATCCATCGTTTTTTTCACTCCACACCACCCTGGGTTAGACAATGGCGATATGCAAATCAGCTCTGACCCTGTGCCCCATGGGAACAGTCCAGTCCGAACTACAAAAGCCATGTCCTTCCCAGAACGGAATCAAGCATCCGAGGACCAGACCGGTTTCGAGGTAACACCTCTCATCAGCCCGGCTAGCTTGACTCCAGTGGTGTGGAGTGCCTGGGACCCACGTCTGGGCATCCCCAGCGCACTTAGGGCGGAATATGCAAACACAACAGGTGATGGACCGAATGTGGATCAATGTCACACACTCAACCCAGTCCAAGGATCTGGGCCCAAATCCATCGTTTTTTTGCACTCCACACCACCCTGGGTTAGACAATGGCGATATGCAAATCAGCTCTGACCCTGTGCCCCATGGGAACAGTCCAGTCCGAACTACAAAAGCCATGTCCTTTCCAGAACGGAATCAAGCATCCGAGGACCGGACCGGTTTCGAGGTAACACCTCTCATCAGCCCGGCTAGCTTGACTCCAGTGGTGTGGAGTGCCTGGGACCCACGTCTGGGCATCCCCAGCGCACTTAGGGCGGAATATGCAAACACAACAGGTGATGGACCGAATGTGGATCAATGTCACACACTCAACCCAGTCCAAGGATCTGGGCCCAAATCCATCGTTTTTTTGCACTCCACACCACCCTGGGTTAGACAATGGCGATATGCAAATCAGCTCTGACCCTGTGCCCCATGGGAACAGTCCAGTCCGAACTACAAAAGCCATGTCCTTCCCAGAACGGGATCAAGCATCCGAGGACCGGACCGGTTTCGAGGTAACACCTCTCATCAGCCCGGCTAGCTTGACTCCAGTGGTGTGGAGTGCCTGGGACCCACGTCTGGGCATCCCCAGCGCACTTAGGGCGGAATATGCAAACACAACAGGTGATGGGCCGAATGTGGATCAATGTCACACACTCAACCCAGTCCAAGGATCTGGGCCCAAATCCATCGTTTTTTTGCACTCCACACCACCCTGGGTTAGACAATGGCGATATGCAAATCAGCTCTGACCCTGTGCCCCATGGGAACAGTCCAGTCCGAACTACAAAAGCCATGTCCTTCCCAGAACGGGATCAAGCATCCGAGGACCGGACCGGTTTCGAGGTAACACCTCTCATCAGCCCGGCTAGCTTGACTCCAGTGGTGTGGAGTGCCTGGGACCCACGTCTGGGCATCCCCAGTGCACTTAGGGCGGAATATGCAAACACAACAGGTGATGGGCCGAATGTGGATCAATGTCACACACTCAACCCAGTCCAAGGATCTGGGCCCAAATCCATCGTTTTTTTGCACTCCACACCACCCTGGGTTAGACAATGGCGATATGCAAATCAGCTCTGACCCTGTGCCCCATGGGAACAGTCCAGTCCGAACTACAAAAGCCATGTCCTTCCCAGAACGGAATCAAGCATCCGAGGACCGGACCGGTTTCGAGGTAACACCTCTCATCAGCCCGGCTAGCTTGACTCCAGTGGTGTGGAGTGCCTGGGACCCACGTCTGGGCATCCCCAGCGCACTTAGGGCGGAATATGCAAACACAACAGGTGATGGACCGAATGTGGATCAATGTCACACACTCAACCCAGTCCAAGGATCTGGGCCCAACTCCATCGTTTTTTTGCACTCCACACCACCCTGGGTTAGACAATGGCGATATGCAAATCAGCTCTGACCCTGTGCCCCATGGGAACAGTCCAGTCCGAACTACAAAAGCCATGTCCTTCCCAGAACGGAATCAAGCATCCGAGGACCGGACCGGTTTCGAGGTAACACCTCTCATCAGCCCGGCTAGCTTGACTCCAGTGGTGTGGAGTGCCTGGGACCCACGTCTGGGCATCCCCAGCGCACTTAGGGCGGAATATGCAAACACAACAGGTGATGGACCGAATGTGGATCAATGTCACACACTCAACCCAGTCCAAGGATCTGGGCCCAAATCCATCGTTTTTTTGCACTCCACACCACACTGGGTTAGACAATGGCGATATGCAAATCAGCTCTGACCCTGTGCCCCATGGGAACAGTCCACTCCGAACTACAAAAGCCATGTCCTTCCCAGAACGGAATCAAGCATCCGAGGACCGGACCGGTTTCGAGGTAACACCTCTCATCAGCCCGGCTAGCTTGACTCCAGTGGTGTGGAGTGCCTGGGACCCACGTCTGGGCATCCCCAGCGCACTTAGGGCGGAATATGCAAACACAACAGGTGATGGACCGAATGTGGATCAATGTCCCACACTCAACCCAGTCCAAGGATCTGGGCCCAAATCCATCGTTTTTTTGCACTCCACACCACCCTGGGTTAGACAATGGCGATATGCAAATCAGCTCTGACCCTGTGCCCCATGGGAACAGTCCAGTCCGAACTACAAAAGCCATGTCCTTCCCAGAACGGAATCAAGCATCCGAGGACCAGACCGGTTTCGAGGTAACACCTCTCATCAGCCCGGCTAGCTTGACTCCAGTGGTGTGGAGTGCCTGGGACCCACGTCTGGGCATCCCCAGCGCACTTAGGGCGGAATATGCAAACACAACAGGTGATGGACCGAATGTGGATCAATGTCACACACTCAACCCAGTCCAAGGATCTGGGCCCAAATCCATCGTTTTTTTGCACTCCACACCACCCTGGGTTAGACAATGGCGATATGCAAATCAGCTCTGACCCTGCGCCCCATGGGAACAGTCCAGTCCGAACTACAAAAGCCATGTCCTTCCCAGAACGGAATCAAGCATCCGAGGACCGGACCGGTTTCGAGGTAACACCTCTCATCAGCCCGGCTAGCTTGACTCCAGTGGTGTGGAGTGCCTGGGACCCACGTCTGGGCATCCCCAGCGCACTTAGGGCGGAATATGCAAACACAACAGGTGATGGACCGAATATGGATCAATGTCACACACTCAACCCAGTCCAAGGATCTGGGCCCAAATCCATCGTTTTTTTGCACTCCACACCCAGGCACTCCACACCACTGGAGTCAAGCTAGCCGGGCTGATGAGAGGTGTTACCTCGAAACCGGTCCGGTCCTCGGATGCTTGATTCCGTTCTGGGAAGGACATGGCTTTTGTAGTTTGGACTGGACTGTTCCCATGGGGCACAGGGTCAGAGCTGATTTGCATATCGCCATTGTCTAACCCAGGGTGGTGTGGAGTGCAAAAAAACGATGGATTTGGGCCCAGATCTTTGGACTGGGGTGAGTGTGTGACATTGATCCACATTCTGGCCATCGCCTGTTTTGTTTGCAAAAGGTGTTGTAGCAGCGGCAGGGGCTGGTGCCTGGGTTGGTGGTGGCAACTCCTCCTCCTGGACCTCCTCATCAATTTGCAGCCTTTCACTATCGCTGCTTTCGCCACCTGTGGGGGTAAGTGGAGGATCATTAGTTGCATGTATCTGGCAGACGTGCAGTTGCTACATGCATGCTGGGTGACATTCCCTGAATGGCTGTGGCTTTGTGTGCTTTGGGACCTGTCTGGCTGCATTGTGGTTCTCCTACATTGTGGCCACACTACATCTCCCACAATGCATCAGGACTTTCCTTGATGTGCAACTATGGCATGCCTATGGGACATTAGGGGAGCCTATTTGGTCATGGACATTCATAGGGGGCAGGGTCGCAGTCGCATGCCACTTACCTTGGGTGTCTTGGGTGGTGCGGGATGAGTCGAGTCGTGTAAATCCTATGCAGGCCTCCCTCTCTAGGGTGTCCTCCACCTGGTCCTCCATGGCAGTGTTGGGAGGGACTGTTGGTCCACCACCTCCAGTGCCCGACGACTCTCCAAGGCGCGCCGCCACCTTCTCCTTGGCACGGCCTCGGAGGTCATACCAGCGTTTCTTTAACTCCTCTAGGGACCTGTCCGCCACTCCCACGGAGTTAACAGTGGAGGCAATCCCCTGCCATATCTGACATTTCTCTTGCTCAGGGACCCTCCTGGAATCCTTTCCGAATAGTTTCTCATGGTTGGCCACCACCCCCTCAATCAGGTGTTCTAGCTCCTGCTCGGAAAATTTCAGCTTCCTTTTGCGACCAGAGGAGCTGCTGGTGCCAGGTACAGGTTCCTCTGACATTGTTCCAAAGTTGTGGAGGTGTAGTTCTCTTCTGTATTGCTGCAGCTCTCCCACTTGCTCCCTCTCAGTCAGCCTCAGTGTGGAGAATGGGGGTGGGAACTGGCAGCTTCCTGGTTGTGATGTCATCACTGGGCTCGAAATGCGACTTCCCGTTTTCCCGATCTCGCGAGTTTGCGATCTCGCAAATAGCGATATCGCAAACAGCGATATCGCTATTTGCGAGTTCGCAATCCCGGCGCGGGGACCCGAAAATAGTGATTTTTCTGCGATTATCGGTAATCGCTAACGGAATTTGCGATCGCGTGCAAATCGCTTTTTTTTATCGCAATTCTTCTTGAATTCGGATTTGCGATTTCTGAATAGCGAATCGCTTTTTTTCGCTATTACAGAATCGCAAATGCCGATTTTCATGAATCTGGCGGTTATTAAACAGGGGCTGCTTTCCACCTAAACTTGAGAACTACCCAGAGTTCTCTCCTTCTTTTTTGCATAATTTATGCGTCACTCTATGCCTGAAAGGGTTTTGTTTTGACTTAATACTGGGTGCTCCCTTGTGTCTGGACAAAGCTATACCTCTCTGAAGAGCTCTAATTAGAGCGAAACACTGTGTCAGGGGTTGCTTTTACTCATTTCAGGTTGGCTTGAGTTGGTATTTCACTAATTCAAAGCTGTAATATTGTGCCTGGAGTGATAAATGGCTTTTGTAATTTTACAGCTTGGCAAGGGCAGCACTGTACTAGTCCTATGCCTAAAAACTTTGCTGTATAAATTGCAAAAGACTTTGTCATTTTCTATCTCGGCGTGGATAGCACTGTGCTAATCCTATCCTTAAAAACTTTGATAGAAAGAAAGACATTTGAGGTGAGCAGATCTAGAGTGTCACTGGTGTTGAGAGTGCTCTAACAGGGGCTGCTTTCCACCTAAACTTGAGAACTACCCAGAGGTCTCTCCTTCTATTTTGCATAATTTATGCGTCACTCTATGCCTGAAAGGGTTTTGTTTTGACTTAATACTGGGTGCTCCCTTGTGTCTGGACAAAGCTATACCTCTCTGAAGAGCTCTAATTAGAGCAAAACACTGTGTCAGGGGTTGCTTTTATTCATTTCAGGTTGGCTTGAGTTGGTATTTCACTAATTCAAAGCTGTAATATTGTGCCTGGAGGGATAAATGGCTTTTGTAATTTTACAGCTCGGCAAGGACAGCACTGTAATAGTCCTATGCCTAAAAACTTTGCTGTATAAATTGCGAAAGACTTTGTCATTTTCTATCTCGGCGTGGATAGCACTGTGCTAATCCTATGCTTAAAAACTTTGATAGAAAAAAAGACATTTGAGGTGAGCAGATCTAGAGTGTCGCTGGTGTTAAGAGTGCTCTAACAGGGGCTGCTTTCCACCTAAACTTGAGAACTACCCAGAGTTCTCTCCTTCTTTTTTGCATAATTTATGCGTCACTCTATGCCTGAAAGGGTTTTGTTTTGATATATATACATATATATATATATATATATATATATATATATATATATATATATATATATATATATATATATATATATATATATATATATATATATTACCTACTGGCGGTCGCCAGTAGGTAGTTATAGTTAGGACCAATTTCCATAGTAAATCCACAACATTCTATTTGGAATAACTTTGATGCCAGTGGACTAATCTTCGCGAATTTCTCCAAGAAAATGGCCTGCCCGGTTCCGCTCCTTCCCTGAAAGTTTGGGGGTGATTCGTCAAGTGGGGGCAGAGAAAAAAGGGGGGTCCCAAAACATGTTTTCCCCATGCAATTTTCCATAGGGACATTTAGCCAGGGCTACAGCCCGAACGGCTAAACTGAATTACACCAAATTTGGCAGAGAGGTAGAGTTTGGTTCGCAGATTGTGCTTTTTGTTAAATGGTGTAAATCCGTTCAGTAGTTTCTGAGAAAATTACAAGTAAAATCATAGCGATATCTAGAGTCGCAGCACACG
>NW_028243333.1:0-70761 GCF_964263255.1 Lissotriton vulgaris | reverse complement strand
CTCTTTTGTCGAAAATCACCCGTTTTTGCTCGAACAATAAATGCCTCCAAATGGTATTTAATTAACTTCCCGGGGTGAAGAAACCCTTTTTGAGAACTCAGAGTGAGTAAATTGGCCATTTTCATGCACCTTTTAACCATCCATAAATCTTGTGTTTTGGGCCCCTGGAAGCATGAAAATCACTTTAAACATGCTAATTTTAGCTCTAACACTGATGATCCACCTACAAATGTGAACTGACGTTCAAAAATAAAACATTTGAAAACGGACCATTTTCCACATTTCTGAAGCAAGACGTAATGGGGGGGTGTTATCTCTTTGTCGAAAATCAGCCGTTTTTGCTCGAACATTAAATGCCTCCAAATGGTATTTAATTAACTTCCCGAGCCCCTGGAAGCATGAAAATCACTTTAAACATGCTAATTTTAGCTCTAACACTGATGATCCACCTACAAATGTGAACTGACGTTCAAAAATAAAACATTTGAAAACTGACCATTTTCCACATTTCTGAAGCATGACGTAATGGGGGGGTGTTATCTCTTTTGTCGAAAATCAGCCGTTTTTGCTCGAACATTAAATGCCTCCAAAATGGTATTTAATTAACTTCCCGGGTGAAGAAACCCTTTTTGAGAACTCAGAGTGAGTAAATTGGCCATTTTCATGCACTTTTAACCATTCCATAAATCTTGTGTTTTGGGCCCCTGGAAGCATGAAAAATCACTTTAAACATGCTAATTTAGCTCTAACACTGATGATCCACCTACAAATGTGAACTGACGTTCAAAAATAAAACATTTGAAAACGGACCATTTTCCACATTTCTGAAGCATGACGTAATGGGGGGGTGTTATCTCTTTTGTCGAAAATCAGCCGTTTTGCTCGAACATTAAATGCCTCCAAATGGTATTTAATTAACTTCCCGGGGTGAAGAAACCCTTTTTGAGAACTCAGAGTGAGTAAATTGGCCATTTTCATGCACTTTTAACCATTCCATAAATCTTGTGTTTTGGCCCTGGAAGCATGAAAATCACTTTAAACATGCTAATTTTAGCTCTAACACTGATGATCCACCTACAAATGTGAACTGACGTTCAAAAATAAAACATTTGAAAACGGACCATTTTCCACATTTCTGAAGCATGACGTAATGGGGGTGTTATCTCTTTTGTCGAAAATTCAGCCGTTTTTGCTCGAACATTAAATGCCTCCAAATGGTATTTAATTAACTTCCCGAGCCCCTGGAAGCATGAAAATCACTTTAAACATGCAAATTTAGCTCTAACACTGATGATCCACCTACAAATGTGAACTGACGTTCAAAAAAAAACATTTGAAAACGGACCATTTTCCACATTTCTGAAGCATGACTTAATGGGGGGTGTTATCTCTTTTGTCGAAAATCAGCCGTTTTTGCTCGAACATTAATTGCCTCCAAATGGTATTTAATTAACTTCCGAGCCCCTGGAAGCATGAAAATCACTTTAAACATGCTAATTTTAGCTCTAACACTGATGATCCACTCACAAATGTGAACTGACGTTCAAAAATAAAACATTTGAAAACGGACCATTTTCCACATTCTGAAAGCATGACGTAATGGGGGGGTGTTATCTCTTTTGTCGAAAATCAGCCGTTTTTGCTCGAACATTAATGCCTCCAAATGGTATTTAATTAACTTCCCGGGGTGAAGAAACCCTTTTTGAGAACTCAGAGTGAGTAAATTGGCCATTTTCATGCACTTTTAACCATTCCATAAATCTTGTGTTTTGGGCCCCTGGAAGCATGAAAATCACTTTAAACATGCTAATTTTAGCTCTAACACTGATGATCCACCTACAAATGTGAACTGACGTTCAAAATAAAACATTTGAAAACGGACCATTTTCCACATTCTGAAGCATGACGTAATGGGGGGGTGTTATCTCTTTTGTCGAAAATCAGCCGTTTTTGCTCGAACATTAAATGCCTCCAAATGGTATTTAATTAACTACCCGAGCCCTGGAAGCATGAAATCACTTTAAACATGCTAATTTTAGCTCTAACACTGATGATCCACCTACAAATGTGAACTGACGTTCAAAAATAAAACATTTGAAAACGGACCATTTTCCACATTTCTGAAGCATGACGTAATGGGGGGGTGTTATCTCTTTTGTCGAAAATCAGCCGTTTTTGCTCGAACATTAAAAGCCTCCAAATGGTATTTAATTAACTTCCCGAGCCCCTGGAAGCATGAAAATCACTTTAAACATGCTAATTTTAGCTCTAACACTGATGATCCACCTACAAATGTGAACTGACGTTCAAAAATAAAACATTTGAAAACTGACCATTTTCCACATTTCTGAAGCATGACGTAATGGGGGGGTGTTATCTCTTTTGTCGAAAATCAGCCGTTTTTGCTCGAACATTAAATGCCTCCAAATGGTATTTAATTAACTTCCCGGGGTGAAGAAACCCTTTTTGAGAACTCAGAGTGAGTAAATTGGCCATTTTCATGCACTTTTAACCATTCCATAAATCTTGTGTTTTGGGCCCCTGGAAGCATGAAAATCACTTTAAACATGCTAATTTTAGCTCTAACACTGATGATCCACCTACAAATGTGAACTGACGTTCAAAAATAAAACATTTGAAAACGGACCATTTTCCACATTTCTGAAGCATGACGTAATGGGGGTTGTTATCTCTTTTGTCGAAAATCAGCCGTTTTTGCTCGAACATTAAATGCCTCCAAATGGTATTTAATTAACTTCCCGAGCCCCTGGAAGCATGAAAATCACTTTAAACATGCTAATTTTAGCTCTAACACTGATGATCCACCTACAAATGTGAACTGACGTTCAAAAATAAAACATTTGAAAACGGACCATTTTCCACATTTCTGAAGCATGACGTAATGGGGGGGTGTTATCTCTTTTGTCGAAAATCAGCCGTTTTTGCTCGAACATTAAATGCCTCCAAATGGTATTTAATTAACTTCCCGAGCCCCTGGAAGCATGAAAATCACTTTAAACATGCTAATTTTAGCTCTAACACTGATGATCCACCTACAAATGTGAACTGACGTTCAAAAATAAAACATTTGAAAACGGACCATTTTCCACATTTCTGAAGCATGACGTAATGGGGGGGTGTTATCTCTTTTGTCGAAAATCAGCCGTTTTTGCTTGAACATTAAATGCCTCCAAATGGTATTTAATTAACTTCCCGGGGTGAAGAAACCCTTTTTGAGAACTCAGAGTGAGTAAATTGGCCATTTTCATGCACTTTTAACCATTCCATAAATCTTGTGTTTTGGGCCCCTGGAAGCATGAAAATCACTTTAAACATGCTAATTTTAGCTCTAACACTGATGATCCACCTACAAATGTGAACTGACGTTCAAAAATAAAACATTTGAAAACGGACCATTTTCCACATTTCTGAAGCATGACGTAATGGGGGGGTGTTATCTCTTTTGTCGAAAATCAGCCGTTTTTGCTCGAACATTAAATGCCTCCAAATGGTATTTAATTAACTTCCCGAGCCCCTGGAAGCATGAAAATCACTTTAAACATGCTAATTTTAGCTCTAACACTGATGATCCACCTACAAATGTGAACTGACGTTCAAAAATAAAACATTTGAAAACGGACCATTTTCCACATTTCTGAAGCATGACGTAATGGGGGGGTGTTATCTCTTTTGTCGAAAATCAGCCGTTTTTGCTCGAACATTAAATGCCTCCAAATGGTATTTAATTAACTTCCCGGGGTGAAGAAACCCTTTTTGAGAACTCAGAGTGAGTAAATTGGCCATTTTCATGCACTTTTAACCATTCCATAAATCTTGTGTTTTGGGCCCCTGGAAGCATGATAATCACTTTAAACATGCTAATTTTAGCTCTAACACTGATGATCCACCTACAAATGTGAACTGACGTTCAAAAATAAAACATTTGAAAACGGACCATTTTCCACATTTCTGAAGCATGACGTAATGGGGGGGTGTTATCTCTTTTGTCGAAAATCAGCCGTTTTTGCTCGAACATTAAATGCCTCCAAATGGTATTTAATTAACTTCCCGGGGTGAAGAAACCCTTTTTGAGAACTCAGAGTGAGTAAATTGGCCATTTTCATGCACTTTTAACCATTCCATAAATCTTGTGTTTTGGGCCCCTGGAAGCATGAAAATCACTTTAAACATGCTAATTTTAGCTCTAACACTGATGATCCACCTACAAATGTGAACTGACGTTCAAAAATAAAACATTTGAAAACGGACCATTTTCCACATTTCTGAAGCATGACGTAATGGGGGGGTGTTATCTCTTTTGTCGAAAATCAGCCGTTTTTGCTCGAACATTAAATGCCTCCAAATGGTATTTAATTAACTTCCCGGGGTGAAGAAACCCTTTTTGAGAACTCAGAGTGAGTAAATTGGCCATTTTCATGCACTTTTAACCATTCCATAAATCTTGTGTTTTGGGCCCCTGGAAGCATGAAAATCACTTTAAACATGCTAATTTTAGCTCTAACACTGATGATCCACCTACAAATGTGAACTGACGTTCAAAAATAAAACATTTGAAAACGGACCATTTTCCACATTTCTGAAGCATGACGTAATGGGGGGGTGTTATCTCTTTTGTCGAAAATCAGCCGTTTTTGCTCGAACATTAAATGCCTCCAAATGGTATTTAATTAACTTCCCGAGCCCCTGGAAGCATGAAAATCACTTTAAACATGCTAATTTTAGCTCTAACACTGATGATCCACCTACAAATGTGAACTGACGTTCAAAAATAAAACATTTGAAAACGGACCATTTTCCACATTTCTGAAGCATGACGTAATGGGGGGGGTGTTATCTCTTTTGTCGAAAATCAGCCGTTTTTGCTCGAACATTAAATGCCTCCAAATGGTATTTAATTAACTTCCCGAGCCCCTGGAAGCATGAAAATCACTTTAAACATGCTAATTTTAGCTCTAACACTGATGATCCACCTACAAATGTGAACTGACGTTCAAAAATAAAACATTTGAAAACGGACCATTTTCCACATTTCTGAAGCATGACGTAATGGGGGGGTGTTATCTCTTTTGTCGAAAATCAGCCGTTTTTGCTCGAACATTAAATGCCTCCAAATGGTATTTAATTAACTTCCCGAGCCCCTGGAAGCATGAAAATCACTTTAAACATGCTAATTTTAGCTCTAACACTGATGATCCACCTACAAATGTGATCTGACGTTCAAAAATAAAACATTTGAAAACGGACCATTTTCCACATTTCTGAAGCATGACGTAATGGGGGGGTGTTATCTCTTTTGTCGAAAATCAGCCGTTTTTGCTCGAACATTAAATGCCTCCAAATGGTATTTAATTAACTTCCCGGGGTGAAGAAACCCTTTTTGAGAACTCAGAGTGAGTAAATTGGCCATTTTCATGCACTTTTAACCATTCCATAAATCTTGTGTTTTGGGCCCCTGGAAGCATGAAAATCACTTTAAACATGCTAATTTTAGCTCTAACACTGATGATCCACCTACAAATGTGAACTGACGTTCAAAAATAAAACATTTGAAAACGGACCATTTTCCACATTTCTGAAGCATGACGTAATGGGGGGGTGTTATCTCTTTTGTCGAAAATCAGCCGTTTTTGCTCGAACATTAAATGCCTCCAAATGGTATTTAATTAACTTCCCGAGCCCCTGGAAGCATAAAAATCACTTTAAACATGCTAATTTTAGCTCTAACACTGATGATCCACCTACAAATGTGAACTGACGTTCAAAAATAAAACATTTGAAAACGGACCATTTTCCACATTTCTGAAGCATGACGTAATGGGGGGGTGTTATCTCTTTTGTCGAAAATCAGCCGTTTTTGCTCGAACATTAAATGCCTCCAAATGGTATTTAATTAACTTCCCGAGCCCCTGGAAGCATGAAAATCACTTTAAACATGCTAATTTTAGCTCTAACACTGATGATCCAGCTACAAATGTGAACTGACGTTCAAAAATAAAACATTTGAAAACGGACCATTTTCCACATTTCTGAAGCATGACGTAATGGGGGGGTGTTATCTCTTTTGTCGAAAATCAGCCGTTTTTGCTCGAACATTAAATGCCTCCAAATGGTATTTAATTAACTTCCCGGGGTGAAGAAACCCTTTTTGAGAACTCAGAGTGAGTAAATTGGCCATTTTCATGCACTTTTAACCATTCCATAAATCTTGTGTTTTGGGCCCCTGGAAGCATGAAAATCACTTTAAACATGCTAATTTTAGCTCTAACACTGATGATCCACCTACAAATGTGAACTGACGTTCAAAAATAAAACATTTGAAAACGGACCATTTTCCACATTTCTGAAGCATGACGTAATGGGGGGGTGTTATCTCTTTTGTCGAAAATCAGCCGTTTTTGCTCGAACATTAAATGCCTCCAAATGGTATTTAATTAACTTCCCGGGGTGAAGAAACCCTTTTTGAGAACTCAGAGTGAGTAAATTGGCCATTTTCATGCACTTTTAACCATTCCATAAATCTTGTGTTTTGGGCCCCTGGAAGCATGAAAATCACTTTAAACATGCTAATTTTAGCTCTAACACTGATGATCCACCTACAAATGTGAACTGACGTTCAAAAATAAAACATTTGAAAACGGACCATTTTCCACATTTCTGAAGCATGACGTAATGGGGGGGTGTTATCTCTTTTGTCGAAAATCAGCCGTTTTTGCTCGAACATTAAATGCCTCCAAATGGTATTTAATTAACTTCCCGAGCCCCTGGAAGCATGAAAATCACTTTAAACATGCAAATTTTAGCTCTAACACTGATGATCCACCTACAAATGTGAACTGACGTTCAAAAATAAAACATTTGAAAACGGACCATTTTCCACATTTCTGAAGCATGACGTAATGGGGGGGTGTTATCTCTTTTGTCGAAAATCAGCCGTTTTTGCTCGAACATTAAATGCCTCCAAATGGTATTTAATTAACTTCCCGAGCCCCTGGAAGCATGAAAATCACTTTAAACATGCTAATTTTAGCTCTAACACTGATGATCCACCTACAAATGTGAACTGACGTTCAAAAATAAAACATTTGAAAACGGACCATTTTCCACATTTCTGAAGCATGACGTAATGGGGGGGTGTTATCTCTTTTGTCGAAAATCAGCCGTTTTTGCTCGAACATTAAATGCCTCCAAATGGTATTTAATTAACTTCCCGGGGTGAAGAAACCCTTTTTGAGAACTCAGAGTGAGTAAATTGGCCATTTTCATGCACTTTTAACCATTCCATAAATCTTGTGTTTTGGGCCCCTGGAAGCATGAAAATCACTTTAAACATGCTAATTTTAGCTCTAACACTGATGATCCACCTACAAATGTGAACTGACGTTCAAAAATAAAACATTTGAAAACGGACCATTTTCCACATTTCTGAAGCATGACGTAATGGGGGGGTGTTATCTCTTTTGTCGAAAATCAGCCGTTTTTGCTCGAACATTAAATGCCTCCAAATGGTATTTAATTAACTTCCCGGGGTGAAGAAACCCTTTTTGAGAACTCAGAGTGAGTAAATTGGCCATTTTCATGCACTTTTAACCATTCCATAAATCTTGTGTTTTGGGCCCCTGGAAGCATGAAAATCACTTTAAACATGCTAATTTTAGCTCTAACACTGATGATCCACCTACAAATGTGAACTGACGTTCAAAAATAAAACATTTGAAAACGGACCATTTTCCACATTTCTGAAGCATGACGTAATGGGGGGGTGTTATCTCTTTTGTCGAAAATCAGCCGTTTTTGCTCGAACATTAAATGCCTCCAAATGGTATTTAATTAACTTCCCGGGGTGAAGAAACCCTTTTTGAGAACTCAGAGTGAGTAAATTGGCCATTTTCATGCACTTTTAACCATTCCATAAATCTTGTGTTTTGGGCCCCTGGAAGCATGAAAATCACTTTAAACATGCTAATTTTAGCTCTAACACTGATGATCCACCTACAAATGTGAACTGACGTTCAAAAATAAAACATTTGAAAACGGACCATTTTCCACATTTCTGAAGCATGACGTAATGGGGGGGTGTTATCTCTTTTGTCGAAAATCAGCCGTTTTTGCTCGAACATTAAATGCCTCCAAATGGTATTTAATTAACTTCCCGAGCCCCTGGAAGCATGAAAATCACTTTAAACATGCAAATTTTAGCTCTAACACTGATGATCCACCTACAAATGTGAACTGACGTTCAAAAATAAAACATTTGAAAACGGACCATTTTCCACATTTCTGAAGCATGACGTAATGGGGGGTGTTATCTCTTTTGTCGAAAATCAGCCGTTTTTGCTCGAACATTAAATGCCTCCAAATGGTATTTAATTAACTTCCCGAGCCCCTGGAAGCATGAAAATCACTTTAAACATGCTAATTTTAGCTCTAACACTGATGATCCACCTACAAATGTGAACTGACGTTCAAAAATAAAACATTTGAAAACGGACCATTTTCCACATTTCTGAAGCATGACGTAATGGGGGGGTGTTATCTCTTTTGTCGAAAATCAGCCGTTTTTGCTCGAACATTAAATGCCTCCAAATGGTATTTAATTAACTTCCCGGGGTGAAGAAACCCTTTTTGAGAACTCAGAGTGAGTAAATTGGCCATTTTCATGCACTTTTAACCATTCCATAAATCTTGTGTTTTGGGCCCCTGGAAGCATGAAAATCACTTTAAACATGCTAATTTTAGCTCTAACACTGATGATCCACCTACAAATGTGAACTGACGTTCAAAAATAAAACATTTGAAAACGGACCATTTTCCACATTTCTGAAGCATGACGTAATGGGGGGGTGTTATCTCTTTTGTCGAAAATCAGCCGTTTTTGCTCGAACATTAAATGCCTCCAAATGGTATTTAATTAACTACCCGAGCCCCTGGAAGCATGAAAATCACTTTAAACATGCTAATTTTAGCTCTAACACTGATGATCCACCTACAAATGTGAACTGACGTTCAAAAATAAAACATTTGAAAACGGACCATTTTCCACATTTCTGAAGCATGACGTAATGGGGGGGTGTTATCTCTTTTGTCGAAAATCAGCCGTTTTTGCTCGAACATTAAAAGCCTCCAAATGGTATTTAATTAACTTCCCGAGCCCCTGGAAGCATGAAAATCACTTTAAACATGCTAATTTTAGCTCTAACACTGATGATCCACCTACAAATGTGAACTGACGTTCAAAAATAAAACATTTGAAAACTGACCATTTTCCACATTTCTGAAGCATGACGTAATGGGGGGGTGTTATCTCTTTTGTCGAAAATCAGCCGTTTTTGCTCGAACATTAAATGCCTCCAAATGGTATTTAATTAACTTCCCGGGGTGAAGAAACCCTTTTTGAGAACTCAGAGTGAGTAAATTGGCCATTTTCATGCACTTTTAACCATTTCATAAATCTTGTGTTTTGGGCCCCTGGAAGCATGAAAATCACTTTAAACATGCTAATTTTAGCTCTAACACTGATGATCCACCTACAAATGTGAACTGACGTTCAAAAATAAAACATTTGAAAACGGACCATTTTCCACATTTCTGAAGCATGACGTAATGGGGGGGTGTTATCTCTTTTGTCGAAAATCAGCCGTTTTTGCTCGAACATTAAATGCCTCCAAATGGTGTTTAATTAACTTCCCGAGCCCCTGGAAGCATGAAAATCACTTTAAACATGCTAATTTTAGCTCTAACACTGATGATCCACCTACAAATGTGAACTGACGTTCAAAAATAAAACATTTGAAAACGGACCATTTTCCACATTTCTGAAGCATGACGTAATGGGGGGGTGTTATCTCTTTTGTCGAAAATCAGCCGTTTTTGCTCGAACATTAAATGCCTCCAAATGGTATTTAATTAACTTCCCGAGCCCCTGGAAGCATGAAAATCACTTTAAACATGCTAATTTTAGCTCTAACACTGATGATCCACCTACAAATGTGAACTGACGTTCAAAAATAAAACATTTGAAAACGGACCATTTTCCACATTTCTGAAGCATGACGTAATGGGGGGGTGTTATCTCTTTTGTCGAAAATCAGCCGTTTTTGCTTGAACATTAAATGCCTCCAAATGGTATTTAATTAACTTCCCGGGGTGAAGAAACCCTTTTTGAGAACTCAGAGTGAGTAAATTGGCCATTTTCATGCACTTTTAACCATTCCATAAATCTTGTGTTTTGGGCCCCTGGAAGCATGAAAATCACTTTAAACATGCTAATTTTAGCTCTAACACTGATGATCCACCTACAAATGTGAACTGACGTTCAAAAATAAAACATTTGAAAATGGACCATTTTCCACATTTCTGAAGCATGACGTAATGGGGGGGTGTTATCTCTTTTGTCGAAAATCAGCCGTTTTTGCTCGAACATTAAATGCCTCCAAATGGTATTTAATTAACTTCCCGAGCCCCTGGAAGCATGAAAATCACTTTAAACATGCTAATTTTAGCTCTAACACTGATGATCCACCTACAAATGTGAACTGACGTTCAAAAATAAAACATTTGAAAACGGACCATTTTCCACATTTCTGAAGCATGACGTAATGGGGGGGTGTTATCTCTTTTGTCGAAAATCAGCCGTTTTTGCTCGAACATTAAATGCCTCCAAATGGTATTTAATTAACTTCCCGGGGTGAAGAAACCCTTTTTGAGAACTCAGAGTGAGTAAATTGGCCATTTTCATGCACTTTTAACCATTCCATAAATCTTGTGTTTTGGGCCCCTGGAAGCATGAAAATCACTTTAAACATGCTAATTTTAGCTCTAACACTGATGATCCACCTACAAATGTGAACTGACGTTCAAAAATAAAACATTTGAAAACGGACCATTTTCCACATTTCTGAAGCATGACGTAATGGGGGGGTGTTATCTCTTTTGTCGAAAATCAGCCGTTTTTGCTCGAACATTAAATGCCTCCAAATGGTATTTAATTAACTTCCCGGGGTGAAGAAACCCTTTTTGAGAACTCAGAGTGAGTAAATTGGCCATTTTCATGCACTTTTAACCATTCCATAAATCTTGTGTTTTGGGCCCCTGGAAGCATGAAAATCACTTTAAACATGCTAATTTTAGCTCTAACACTGATGATCCACCTACAAATGTGAACTGACGTTCAAAAATAAAACATTTGAAAACGGACCATTTTCCACATTTCTGAAGCATGACGTAATGGGGGGGTGTTATCTCTTTTGTCGAAAATCAGCCGTTTTTGCTCGAACATTAAATGCCTCCAAATGGTATTTAATTAACTTCCCGGGGTGAAGAAACCCTTTTTGAGAACTCAGAGTGAGTAAATTGGCCATTTTCATGCACTTTTAACCATTCCATAAATCTTGTGTTTTGGGCCCCTGGAAGCATGAAAATCACTTTAAACATGCTAATTTTAGCTCTAACACTGATGATCCACCTACAAATGTGAACTGACGTTCAAAAATAAAACATTTGAAAACGGACCATTTTCCACATTTCTGAAGCATGACGTAATGGGGGGGTGTTATCTCTTTTGTCGAAAATCAGCCGTTTTTGCTCGAACATTAAATGCCTCCAAATGGTATTTAATTAACTTCCCGAGCCCCTGGAAGCATGAAAATCACTTTAAACATGCTAATTTTAGCTCTAACACTGATGATCCACCTACAAATGTGAACTGACGTTCAAAAATAAAACATTTGAAAACGGACCATTTTCCACATTTCTGAAGCATGACGTAATGGGGGGGTGTTATCTCTTTTGTCGAAAATCAGCCGTTTTTGCTCGAACATTAAATGCCTCCAAATGGTATTTAATTAACTTCCCGAGCCCCTGGAAGCATGAAAATCACTTTAAACATGCTAATTTTAGCTCTAACACTGATGATCCACCTACAAATGTGAACTGACGTTCAAAAATAAAACATTTGAAAACGGACCATTTTCCACATTTCTGAAGCATGACGTAATGGGGGGGTGTTATCTCTTTTGTCGAAAATCAGCCGTTTTTGCTCGAACATTAAATGCCTCCAAATGGTATTTAATTAACTTCCCGAGCCCCTGGAAGCATGAAAATCACTTTAAACATGCTAATTTTAGCTCTAACACTGATGATCCACCTACAAATGTGAACTGACGTTCAAAAATAAAACATTTGAAAACGGACCATTTTCCACATTTCTGAAGCATGACGTAATGGGGGGGTGTTATCTCTTTTGTCGAAAATCAGCCGTTTTTGCTCGAACATTAAATGCCTCCAAATGGTATTTAATTAACTTCCCGGGGTGAAGAAACCCTTTTTGAGAACTCAGAGTGAGTAAATTGGCCATTTTCATGCACTTTTAACCATTCCATAAATCTTGTGTTTTGGGCCCCTGGAAGCATGAAAATCACTTTAAACATGCTAATTTTAGCTCTAACACTGATGATCCACCTACAAATGTGAACTGACGTTCAAAAATAAAACATTTGGAAACGGACCATTTTCCACATTTCTGAAGCATGACGTAATGGGGGGGTGTTATCTCTTTTGTCGAAAATCAGCCGTTTTTGCTCGAACATTAAATGCCTCCAAATGGTATTTAATTAACTTCCCGGGGTGAAGAAACCCTTTTTGAGAACTCAGAGTGAGTAAATTGGCCATTTTCATGCACTTTTAACCATTCCATAAATCTTGTGTTTTGGGCCCCTGGAAGCATGAAAATCACTTTAAACATGCTAATTTTAGCTCTAACACTGATGATCCACCTACAAATGTGAACTGACGTTCAAAAATAAAACATTTGAAAACGGACCATTTTCCACATTTCTGAAGCATGACGTAATGGGGGGGTGTTATCTCTTTTGTCGAAAATCAGCCGTTTTTGCTCGAACATTAAATGCCTCCAAATGGTATTTAATTAACTTCCCGAGCCCCTGGAAGCATGAAAATCACTTTAAACATGCAAATTTTAGCTCTAACACTGATGATCCACCTACAAATGTGAACTGACGTTCAAAAATAAAACATTTGAAAACGGACCATTTTCCACATTTCTGAAGCATGACGTAATGGGGGGGTGTTATCTCTTTTGTCGAAAATCAGCCGTTTTTGCTCGAACATTAAATGCCTCCAAATGGTATTTAATTAACTTCCCGAGCCCCTGGAAGCATGAAAATCACTTTAAACATGCTAATTTTAGCTCTAACACTGATGATCCACCTACAAATGTGAACTGACGTTCAAAAATAAAACATTTGAAAACGGACCATTTTCCACATTTCTGAAGCATGACGTAATGGGGGGGTGTTATCTCTTTTGTCGAAAATCAGCCGTTTTTGCTCGAACATTAAATGCCTCCAAATGGTATTTAATTAACTTCCCGGGGTGAAGAAACCCTTTTTGAGAACTCAGAGTGAGTAAATTGGCCATTTTCATGCACTTTTAACCATTCCATAAATCTTGTGTTTTGGGCCCCTGGAAGCATGAAAATCACTTTAAACATGCTAATTTTAGCTCTAACACTGATGATCCACCTACAAATGTGAACTGACGTTCAAAAATAAAACATTTGAAAACGGACCATTTTCCACATTTCTGAAGCATGACGTAATGGGGGGGTGTTATCTCTTTTGTCGAAAATCAGCCGTTTTTGCTCGAACATTAAATGCCTCCAAATGGTATTTAATTAACTACCCGAGCCCCTGGAAGCATGAAAATCACTTTAAACATGCTAATTTTAGCTCTAACACTGATGATCCACCTACAAATGTGAACTGACGTTCAAAAATAAAACATTTGAAAACGGACCATTTTCCACATTTCTGAAGCATGACGTAATGGGGGGGTGTTATCTCTTTTGTCGAAAATCAGCCGTTTTTGCTCGAACATTAAAAGCCTCCAAATGGTATTTAATTAACTTCCCGAGCCCCTGGAAGCATGAAAATCACTTTAAACATGCTAATTTTAGCTCTAACACTGATGATCCACCTACAAATGTGAACTGACGTTCAAAAATAAAACATTTGAAAACTGACCATTTTCCACATTTCTGAAGCATGACGTAATGGGGGGGTGTTATCTCTTTTGTCGAAAATCAGCCGTTTTTGCTCGAACATTAAATGCCTCCAAATGGTATTTAATTAACTTCCCGGGGTGAAGAAACCCTTTTTGAGAACTCAGAGTGAGTAAATTGGCCATTTTCATGCACTTTTAACCATTCCATAAACTTGTGTTTTGGGCCCCTGGAAGCATGAAAATCACTTTAAACATGCTAATTTTAGCTCTAACACTGATGATCCACCTACAAATGTGAACTGACGTTCAAAAATAAAACATTTGAAAACGGACCATTTTCCACATTTCTGAAGCATGACGTAATGGGGGGGTGTTATCTCTTTTGTCGAAAATCAGCCGTTTTTGCTCGAACATTAAATGCCTCCAAATGGTATTTAATTAACTTCCCGAGCCCCTGGAAGCATGAAAATCACTTTAAACATGCTAATTTTAGCTCTAACACTGATGATCCACCTACAAATGTGAACTGACGTTCAAAAATAAAACATTTGAAAACGGACCATTTTCCACATTTCTGAAGCATGACGTAATGGGGGGGTGTTATCTCTTTTGTCGAAAATCAGCCGTTTTTGCTCGAACATTAAATGCCTCCAAATGGTATTTAATTAACTTCCCGAGCCCCTGGAAGCATGAAAATCACTTTAAACATGCTAATTTTAGCTCTAACACTGATGATCCACCTACAAATGTGAACTGACGTTCAAAAATAAAACATTTGAAAACGGACCATTTTCCACATTTCTGAAGCATGACGTAATGGGGGGGTGTTATCTCTTTTGTCGAAAATCAGCCGTTTTTGCTCGAACATTAAATGCCTCCAAATGGTATTTAATTAACTTCCCGGGGTGAAGAAACCCTTTTTGAGAACTCAGAGTGAGTAAATTGGCCATTTTCATGCACTTTTAACCATTCCATAAATCTTGTGTTTTGGGCCCCTGGAAGCATGAAAATCACTTTAAACATGCTAATTTTAGCTCTAACACTGATGATCCACCTACAAATGTGAACTGACGTTCAAAAATAAAACATTTGAAAACGGACCATTTTCCACATTTCTGAAGCATGACGTAATGGGGGGGTGTTATCTCTTTTGTCGAAAATCAGCCGTTTTTGCTCGAACATTAAATGCCTCCAAATGGTATTTAATTAACTTCCCGAGCCCCTGGAAGCATGAAAATCACTTTAAACATGCTAATTTTAGCTCTAACACTGATGATCCACCTACAAATGTGAACTGACGTTCAAAAATAAAACATTTGAAAACGGACCATTTTCCACATTTCTGAAGCATGACGTAATGGGGGGGTGTTATCTCTTTTGTCGAAAATCAGCCGTTTTTGCTCGAACATTAAATGCCTCCAAATGGTATTTAATTAACTTCCCGGGGTGAAGAAACCCTTTTTGAGAACTCAGAGTGAGTAAATTGGCCATTTTCATGCACTTTTAACCATTCCATAAATCTTGTGTTTTGGGCCCCTGGAAGCATGAAAATCACTTTAAACATGCTAATTTTAGCTCTAACACTGATGATCCACCTACAAATGTGAACTGACGTTCAAAAATAAAACATTTGAAAACGGACCATTTTCCACATTTCTGAAGCATGACGTAATGGGGGGGTGTTATCTCTTTTGTCGAAAATCAGCCGTTTTTGCTCGAACATTAAATGCCTCCAAATGGTATTTAATTAACTTCCCGAGCCCCTGGAAGCATGAAAATCACTTTAAACATGCTAATTTTAGCTCTAACACTGATGATCCACCTACAAATGTGAACTGACGTTCAAAAATAAAACATTTGAAAACGGACCATTTTCCACATTTCTGAAGCATGACATAATGGGGGGGTGTTATCTCTTTTGTCGAAAATCAGCCGTTTTTGCTCGAACATTAAATGCCTCCAAATGGTATTTAATTAACTTCCCGGGGTGAAGAAACCCTTTTTGAGAACTCAGAGTGAGTAAATTGGCCATTTTCATGCACTTTTAACCATTCCATAAATCTTGTGTTTTGGGCCCCATGGAAGCATGAAAATCACTTTAAACATGCTAATTTTAGCTCTAACACTGATGA
This sequence comes from Lissotriton vulgaris, assembly GCF_964263255.1. Taxonomy (NCBI): domain Eukaryota; kingdom Metazoa; phylum Chordata; class Amphibia; order Caudata; family Salamandridae; genus Lissotriton; species Lissotriton vulgaris. The sequence goes on along the minus strand of NW_028243333.1, from coordinate 54,589 downwards.
TCCACCTACAAATGTGAACTGACGTTCAAAAATAAAACATTTGAAAACGGACCATTTTCCACATTTCTGAAGCATGACGTAATGGGGGGGTGTTATCTCTTTTGTCGAAAATCAGCCGTTTTTGCTCGAACATTAAATGACTCCAAATGGTATTTAATTAACTTCCCGAGCCCCTGGAAGCATGAAAATCACTTTAAACATGCTAATTTTAGCTCTAACACTGATGATCCACCTACAAATGTGAACTGACGTTCAAAAATAAAACATTTGAAAACGGACCATTTTCCACATTTCTGAAGCATGACGTAATGGGGGGGTGTTATCTCTTTTGTCGAAAATCAGCCGTTTTTGCTCGAACATTAAATGCCTCCAAATGGTATTTAATTAACTTCCCGGGGTGAAGAAACCCTTTTTGAGAACTCAGAGTGAGTAAATTGGCCATTTTCATGCACTTTTAACCATTCCATAAATCTTGTGTTTTGGGCCCCTGGAAGCATGAAAATCACTTTAAACATGCTAATTTTAGCTCTAACACTGATGATCCACCTACAAATGTGAACTGACGTTCAAAAATAAAACATTTGAAAACGGACCATTTTCCACATTTCTGAAGCATGACGTAATGGGGGGGTGTTATCTCTTTTGTCGAAAATCAGCCGTTTTTGCTCGAACATTAAATGCCTCCAAATGGTATTTAATTAACTTCCCGGGGTGAAGAAACCCTTTTTGAGAACTCAGAGTGAGTAAATTGGCCATTTTCATGCACTTTTAACCATTCCATAAATCTTGTGTTTTGGGCCCCTGGAAGCATGAAAATCACTTTAAACATGCTAATTTTAGCTCTAACACTGATGATCCACCTACAAATGTGAACTGACGTTCAAAAATAAAACATTTGAAAACGGACCATTTTCCACATTTCTGAAGCAAGACGTAATGGGGGGGTGTTATCTCTTTTGTCGAAAATCAGCCGTTTTTGCTCGAACATTAAATGCCTCCAAATGGTATTTAATTAACTTCCCGAGCCCCTGGAAGCATGAAAATCACTTTAAACATGCTAATTTTAGCTCTAACACTGATGATCCACCTACAAATGTGAACTGACGTTCAAAAATAAAACATTTGAAAACGGACCATTTTCCACATTTCTGAAGCATGACGTAATGGGGGGGTGTTATCTCTTTTGTCGAAAATCAGCCGTTTTTGCTCGAACATTAAATGCCTCCAAATAGTATTTAATTAACTTCCCGGGGTGAAGAAACCCTTTTTGAGAACTCAGAGTGAGTAAATTGGCCATTTTCATGCACTTTTAACCATTCCATAAATCTTGTGTTTTGGGCTCCTGGAAGCATGAAAATCACTTTAAACATGCTAATTTTAGCTCTAACACTAATGATCCACCTACAAATGTGAACTGACGTTCAAAAATAAAACATTTGAAAACGGACCATTCTCCACATTTCTGAAGCATGACGTAATGGGGGGGTGTTATCTCTTTTGTCGAAAATCAGCCGTTTTTGCTCGAACATTAAATGCCTCCAAATGGTATTTAATTAACTTCCCGAGCCCCTGGAAGCATGAAAATCACTTTAAACATGCTAATTTTAGCTCTAACACTGATGATCCACCTACAAATGTGAACTGACGTTCAAAAATAAAACATTTGAAAACGGACCATTTTCCACATTTCTGAAGCATGACGTAATGGGGGGGTGTTATCTCTTTTGTCGAAAATCAGCCGTTTTTGCTCGAACATTAAATGCCTCCAAATGGTATTTAATTAACTTCCCGGGGTGAAGAAACCCTTTTTGAGAACTCAGAGTGAGTAAATTGGCCATTTTCATGCACTTTTAACCATTCCATAAATCTTGTGTTTTGGGCCCCTGGAAGCATGAAAATCACTTTAAACATGCTAATTTTAGCTCTAACACTGATGATCCACCTACAAATGTGAACTGACGTTCAAAAATAAAACATTTGAAAACGGACCATTTTCCACATTTCTGAAGCATGACGTAATGGGGGGGTGTTATCTCTTTTGTCGAAAATCAGCCATTTTTGCTCGAACATTAAATGCCTCCAAATGGTATTTAATTAACTTCCCGGGGTGAAGAAACCCTTTTTGAGAACTCAGAGTGAGTAAATTGGCCATTTTCATGCACTTTTAACCATTCCATAAATCTTGTGTTTTGGGCCCCTGGAAGCATGAAAATCACTTTAAACATGCTAATTTTAGCTCTAACACTGATGATCCACCTACAAATGTGAACTGACGTTCAAAAATAAAACATTTGAAAACGGACCATTTTCCACATTTCTGAAGCATGACGTAATGGGGGGGTGTTATCTCTTTTGTCGAAAATCAGCCGTTTTTGCTCGAACATTAAATGCCTCCAAATGGTATTTAATTAACTTCCCGGGGTGAAGAAACCCTTTTTGAGAACTCAGAGTGAGTAAATTGGCCATTTTCATGCACTTTTAACCATTCCATAAATCTTGTGTTTTGGGCCCCTGGAAGCATGAAAATCACTTTAAACATGCTAATTTTAGCTCTAACACTGATGATCCACCTACAAATGTGAACTGACGTTCAAAAATAAAACATTTGAAAACGGACCATTTTCCACATTTCTGAAGCATGACGTAATGGGGGGTGTTATCTCTTTTGTCGAAAATCAGCCGTTTTTGCTCGAACATTAAATGCCTCCAAATGGTATTTAATTAACTTCCCGAGCCCCTGGAAGCATGAAAATCACTTTAAACATGCTAATTTTAGCTCTAACACTGATGATCCACCTACAAATGTGAACTGACGTTCAAAAATAAAACATTTGAAAATGGACCATTTTCCACATTTCTGAAGCATGACGTAATGGGGGGGTGTTATCTCTTTTGTCGAAAATCAGCCGTTTTTGCTCGAACATTAAATGCCTCCAAATGGTATTTAATTAACTTCCCGGGGTGAAGAAACCCTTTTTGAGAACTCAGAGTGAGTAAATTGGCCATTTTCATGCACTTTTAACCATTCCATAAATCTTGTGTTTTGGGCCCCTGGAAGCATGAAAATCACTTTAAACATGCTAATTTTAGCTCTAACACTGATGATCCACCTACAAATGTGAACTGACGTTCAAAAATAAAACATTTGAAAACGGACCATTTTCCACATTTCTGAAGCATGACGTAATGGGGGGGTGTTATCTCTTTTGTCGAAAATCAGCAGTTTTTGCTCGAACATTAAATGCCTCCAAATGGTATTTAATTAACTTCCCGAGCCCCTGGAAGCATGAAAATCACTTTAAACATGCTAATTTTAGCTCTAACACTGATGATCCACCTACAAATGTGAACTGACGTTCAAAAATAAAACATTTGAAAACGGACCATTTTCCACATTTCTGAAGCATGACGTAATGGGGGGGTGTTATCTCTTTTGTCGAAAATCAGCCGTTTTTGCTCGAACATTAAATGCCTCCAAATGGTATTTAATTAACTTCCCGGGGTGAAGAAACCCTTTTTGAGAACTCAGAGTGAGTAAATTGGCCATTTTCATGCACTTTTAACCATTCCATAAATCTTGTGTTTTGGGCCCCTGGAAGCATGAAAATCACTTTAAACATGCTAATTTTAGCTCTAACACTGATGATCCACCTACAAATGTGAACTGACGTTCAAAAATAAAACATTTGAAAACGGACCATTTTCCACATTTCTGAAGCATGACGTAATGGGGGGGTGTTATCTCTTTTGTCGAAAATCAGCCGTTTTTGCTCGAACATTAAATGCCTCCAAATGGTATTTAATTAACTTCCCGAGCCCCTGAAAGCATGAAAATCACTTTAAACATGCTAATTTTAGCTCTAACACTGATGATCCACCTACAAATGTGAACTGACGTTCAAAAATAAAACATTTGAAAACGGACCATTTTCCACATTTCTGAAGCATGACGTAATGGGGGGGTGTTATCTCTTTTGTCGAAAATCAGCCGTTTTTGCTCGAACATTAAATGCCTCCAAATGGTATTTAATTAACTTCCCGAGCCCCTGGAAGCATGAAAATCACTTTAAACATGCTAATTTTAGCTCTAACACTGATGATCCACCTACAAATGTGAACTGACGTTCAAAAATAAAACATTTGAAAACGGACCATTTTCCACATTTCTGAAGCATGACGTAATGGGGGGGTGTTATCTCTTTTGTCGAAAATCAGCCGTTTTTGCTCGAACATTAAATGCCTCCAAATGGTATTTAATTAACTTCCCGAGCCCCTGGAAGCATGAAAATCACTTTAAACATGCTAATTTTAGCTCTAACACTGATGATCCACCTACAAATGTGAACTGACGTTCAAAAATAAAACATTTGAAAACGGACCATTTTCCACATTTCTGAAGCATGACGTAATGGGGGGGTGTTATCTCTTTTGTCGAAAATCAGCCGTTTTTGCTCGAACATTAAATGCCTCCAAATGGTATTTAATTAACTTCCCGAGCCCCTGGAAGCATGAAAATCACTTTAAACATGCTAATTTTAGCTCTAACACTGATGATCCACCTACAAATGTGAACTGACGTTCAAAAATAAAACATTTGAAAACGGACCATTTTCCACATTTCTGAAGCATGACGTAATGGGGGGGTGTTATCTCTTTTGTCGAAAATCAGCCGTTTTTGCTCGAACATTAAATGCCTCCAAATGGTATTTAATTAACTTCCCGGGGTGAAGAAACCCTTTTTGAGAACTCAGAGTGAGTAAATTGGCCATTTTCATGCACTTTTAACCATTCCATAAATCTTGTGTTTTGGGCCCCTGGAAGCATGAAAATCACTTTAAACATGCTAATTTTAGCTCTAACACTGATGATCCACCTACAAATGTGAACTGACGTTCAAAAATAAAACATTTGAAAACGGACCATTTTCCACATTTCTGAAGCATGACGTAATGGGGGGGTGTTATCTCTTTTGTCGAAAATCAGCCGTTTTTGCTCGAACATTAAATGCCTCCAAATGGTATTTAATTAACTTCCCGAGCCCCTGGAAGCATGAAAATCACTTTAAACATGCTAATTTTAGCTCTAACACTGATGATCCACCTACAAATGTGAACTGACGTTCAAAAATAAAACATTTGAAAACGGACCATTTTCCACATTTCTGAAGCATGACGTAATGGGGGGGTGTTATCTCTTTTGTCGAAAATCAGCCGTTTTTGCTCGAACATTAAATGCCTCCAAATGGTATTTAATTAACTTCCCGGGGTGAAGAAACCCTTTTTGAGAACTCAGAGTGAGTAAATTGGCCATTTTCATGCACTTTTAACCATTCCATAAATCTTGTGTTTTGGGCCCCTGGAAGCATGAAAATCACTTTAAACATGCTAATTTTAGCTCTAACACTGATGATCCACCTACAAATGTGAACTGACGTTCAAAAATAAAACATTTGAAAACGGACCATTTTCCACATTTCTGAAGCATGACGTAATGGGGGGGTGTTATCTCTTTTGTCGAAAATCAGCCGTTTTTGCTCGAACATTAAATGCCTCCAAATGGTATTTAATTAACTTCCCGAGCCCCTGGAAGCATGAAAATCACTTTAAACATGCTAATTTTAGCTCTAACACTGATGATCCACCTACAAATGTGAACTGACGTTCAAAAATAAAACATTTGAAAACGGACCATTTTCCACATTTCTGAAGCATGACATAATGGGGGGGTGTTATCTCTTTTGTCGAAAATCAGCCGTTTTTGCTCGAACATTAAATGCCTCCAAATGGTATTTAATTAACTTCCCGGGGTGAAGAAACCCTTTTTGAGAACTCAGAGTGAGTAAATTGGCCATTTTCATGCACTTTTAACCATTCCATAAATCTTGTGTTTTGGGCCCCTGGAAGCATGAAAATCACTTTAAACATGCTAATTTTAGCTCTAACACTGATGATCCACCTACAAATGTGAACTGACGTTCAAAAATAAAACATTTGAAAACGGACCATTTTCCACATTTCTGAAGCATGACGTAATGGGGGGGTGTTATCTCTTTTGTCGAAAATCAGCCGTTTTTGCTCGAACATTAAATGCCTCCAAATGGTATTTAATTAACTTCCCGAGCCCCTGGAAGCATGAAAATCACTTTAAACATGCTAATTTTAGCTCTAACACTGATGATCCACCTACAAATGTGAACTGACATTCAAAAATAAAACATTTGAAAACGGACCATTTTCCACATTTCTGAAGCATGACGTAATGGGGGGGTGTTATCTCTTTTGTCGAAAATCAGCCGTTTTTGCTCGAACATTAAATGCCCCCAAATGGTATTTAATTAACTTCCCGAGCCCCTGGAAGCATGAAAATCACTTTAAACATGCTAATTTTAGCTCTAACACTGATGATCCACCTACAAATGTGAACTGACGTTCAAAAATAAAACATTTGAAAACGGACCATTTTCCACATTTCTGAAGCATGACGTAATGGGGGGGTGTTATCTCTTTTGTCGAAAATCAGCCATTTTTGCTCGAACATTAAATGCCTCCAAATGGTATTTAATTAACTTCCCGAGCCCCTGGAAGCATGAAAATCACTTTAAACATGCTAATTTTAGCTCTAACACTGATGATCCACCTACAAATGTGAACTGACGTTCAAAAATAAAACATTTGAAAACGGACCATTTTCCACATTTCTGAAGCATGACGTAATGGGGGGGTGTTATCTCTTTTGTCGAAAATCAGCCGTTTTTGCTCGAACATTAAATGACTCCAAATGGTATTTAATTAACTTCCCGAGCCCCTGGAAGCATGAAAATCACTTTAAACATGCTAATTTTAGCTCTAACACTGATGATCCACCTACAAATGTGAACTGACGTTCAAAAATAAAACATTTGAAAACGGACCATTTTCCACATTTCTGAAGCATGACGTAATGGGGGGGTGTTATCTCTTTTGTCGAAAATCAGCCGTTTTTGCTCGAACATTAAATGCCTCCAAATGGTATTTAATTAACTTCCCGGGGTGAAGAAACCCTTTTTGAGAACTCAGAGTGAGTAAATTGGCCATTTTCATGCACTTTTAACCATTCCATAAATCTTGTGTTTTGGGCCCCTGGAAGCATGAAAATCACTTTAAACATGCTAATTTTAGCTCTAACACTGATGATCCACCTACAAATGTGAACTGACGTTCAAAAATAAAACATTTGAAAACGGACCATTTTCCACATTTCTGAAGCATGACGTAATGGGGGGGTGTTATCTCTTTTGTCGAAAATCAGCCGTTTTTGCTCGAACATTAAATGCCTCCAAATGGTATTTAATTAACTTCCCGGGGTGAAGAAACCCTTTTTGAGAACTCAGAGTGAGTAAATTGGCCATTTTCATGCACTTTTAACCATTCCATAAATCTTGTGTTTTGGGCCCCTGGAAGCATGAAAATCACTTTAAACATGCTAATTTTAGCTCTAACACTGATGATCCACCTACAAATGTGAACTGACGTTCAAAAATAAAACATTTGAAAACGGACCATTTTCCACATTTCTGAAGCAAGACGTAATGGGGGGGTGTTATCTCTTTTGTCGAAAATCAGCCGTTTTTGCTCGAACATTAAATGCCTCCAAATGGTATTTAATTAACTTCCCGAGCCCCTGGAAGCATGAAAATCACTTTAAACATGCTAATTTTAGCTCTAACACTGATGATCCACCTACAAATGTGAACTGACGTTCAAAAATAAAACATTTGAAAACGGACCATTTTCCACATTTCTGAAGCATGACGTAATGGGGGGGTGTTATCTCTTTTGTCGAAAATCAGCCGTTTTTGCTCGAACATTAAATGCCTCCAAATAGTATTTAATTAACTTCCCGGGGTGAAGAAACCCTTTTTGAGAACTCAGAGTGAGTAAATTGGCCATTTTCATGCACTTTTAACCATTCCATAAATCTTGTGTTTTGGGCTCCTGGAAGCATGAAAATCACTTTAAACATGCTAATTTTAGCTCTAACACTAATGATCCACCTACAAATGTGAACTGACGTTCAAAAATAAAACATTTGAAAACGGACCATTTTCCACATTTCTGAAGCATGACGTAATGGGGGGGTGTTATCTCTTTTGTCGAAAATCAGCCGTTTTTGCTCGAACATTAAATGCCTCCAAATGGTATTTAATTAACTTCCCGAGCCCCTGGAAGCATGAAAATCACTTTAAACATGCTAATTTTAGCTCTAACACTGATGATCCACCTACAAATGTGAACTGACGTTCAAAAATAAAACATTTGAAAACGGACCATTTTCCACATTTCTGAAGCATGACGTAATGGGGGGTGTTATCTCTTTTGTCGAAAATCAGCCGTTTTTGCTCGAACATTAAATGCCTCCAAATGGTATTTAATTAACTTCCCGGGGTGAAGAAACCCTTTTTGAGAACTCAGAGTGAGTAAATTGGCCATTTTCATGCACTTTTAACCATTCCATAAATCTTGTGTTTTGGGCCCCTGGAAGCATGAAAATCACTTTAAACATGCTAATTTTAGCTCTAACACTGATGATCCACCTACAAATGTGAACTGACGTTCAAAAATAAAACATTTGAAAACGGACCATTTTCCACATTTCTGAAGCATGACGTAATGGGGGGGTGTTATCTCTTTTGTCGAAAATCAGCCATTTTTGCTCGAACATTAAATGCCTCCAAATGGTATTTAATTAACTTCCCGGGGTGAAGAAACCCTTTTTGAGAACTCAGAGTGAGTAAATTGGCCATTTTCATGCACTTTTAACCATTCCATAAATCTTGTGTTTTGGGCCCCTGGAAGCATGAAAATCACTTTAAACATGCTAATTTTAGCTCTAACACTGATGATCCACCTACAAATGTGAACTGACGTTCAAAAATAAAACATTTGAAAACGGACCATTTTCCACATTTCTGAAGCATGACGTAATGGGGGGGTGTTATCTCTTTTGTCGAAAATCAGCCGTTTTTGCTCGAACATTAAATGCCTCCAAATGGTATTTAATTAACTTCCCGGGGTGAAGAAACCCTTTTTGAGAACTCAGAGTGAGTAAATTGGCCATTTTCATGCACTTTTAACCATTCCATAAATCTTGTGTTTTGGGCCCCTGGAAGCATGAAAATCACTTTAAACATGCTAATTTTAGCTCTAACACTGATGATCCACCTACAAATGTGAACTGACGTTCAAAAATAAAACATTTGAAAACGGACCATTTTCCACATTTCTGAAGCATGACGTAATGGGGGGGTGTTATCTCTTTTGTCGAAAATCAGCCGTTTTTGCTCGAACATTAAATGCCTCCAAATGGTATTTAATTAACTTCCCGAGCCCCTGGAAGCATGAAAATCACTTTAAACATGCTAATTTTAGCTCTAACACTGATGATCCACCTACAAATGTGAACTGACGTTCAAAAATAAAACATTTGAAAACGGACCATTTTCCACATTTCTGAAGCATGACGTAATGGGGGGGTGTTATCTCTTTTGTCGAAAATCAGCCGTTTTTGCTCGAACATTAAATGCCTCCAAATGGTATTTAATTAACTTCCCGGGGTGAAGAAACCCTTTTTGAGAACTCAGAGTGAGTAAATTGGCCATTTTCATGCACTTTTAACCATTCCATAAATCTTGTGTTTTGGGCCCCTGGAAGCATGAAAATCACTTTAAACATGCTAATTTTAGCTCTAACACTGATGATCCACCTACAAATGTGAACTGACGTTCAAAAATAAAACATTTGAAAACGGACCATTTTCCACATTTCTGAAGCATGACGTAATGGGGGGGTGTTATCTCTTTTGTCGAAAATCAGCCGTTTTTGCTCGAACATTAAATGCCTCCAAATGGTATTTAATTAACTTCCCGAGCCCCTGGAAGCATGAAAATCACTTTAAACATGCTAATTTTAGCTCTAACACTGATGATCCACCTACAAATGTGAACTGACGTTCAAAAATAAAACATTTGAAAACGGACCATTTTCCACATTTCTGAAGCATGACGTAATGGGGGGGTGTTATCTCTTTTGTCGAAAATCAGCCGTTTTTGCTCGAACATTAAATGCCTCCAAATGGTATTTAATTAACTTCCCGGGGTGAAGAAACCCTTTTTGAGAACTCAGAGTGAGTAAATTGGCCATTTTCATGCACTTTTAACCATTCCATAAATCTTGTGTTTTGGGCCCCTGGAAGCATGAAAATCACTTTAAACATGCTAATTTTAGCTCTAACACTGATGATCCACCTACAAATGTGAACTGACGTTCAAAAATAAAACATTTGAAAACGGACCATTTTCCACATTTCTGAAGCATGACGTAATGGGGGGGTGTTATCTCTTTTGTCGAAAATCAGCCGTTTTTGCTCGAACATTAAATGCCTCCAAATGGTATTTAATTAACTTCCCGAGCCCCTGGAAGCATGAAAATCACTTTAAACATGCTAATTTTAGCTCTAACACTGATGATCCACCTACAAATGTGAACTGACGTTCAAAAATAAAACATTTGAAAACGGACCATTTTCCACATTTCTGAAGCATGACGTAATGGGGGGGTGTTATCTCTTTTGTCGAAAATCAGCCGTTTTTGCTCGAACATTAAATGCCTCCAAATGGTATTTAATTAACTTCCCGAGCCCCTGGAAGCATGAAAATCACTTTAAACCTGCTAATTTTAGCTCTAACACTGATGATCCACCTACAAATGTGAACTGACGTTCAAAAATAAAACATTTGAAAACGGACCATTTTCCACATTTCTGAAGCATGACGTAATGGGGGGGGTGTTATCCCTTTTGTCGAAAATCAGCCGTTTTTGCTCGAACATTAAATGCCTCCAAATGGTATTTAATTAACTTCCCGAGCCCCTGGAAGCATGAAAATCACTTTAAACATGCTAATTTTAGCTCTAACACTGATGATCCACCTACAAATGTGAACTGACGTTCAAAAATAAAACATTTGAAAACGGACCATTTTCCACATTTCTGAAGCATGACGTAATGGGGGGGTGTTATCTCTTTTGTCGAAAATCAGCCGTTTTTGCTCGAACATTAAATGCCTCCAAATGGTATTTAATTAACTTCCCGAGCCCCTGGAAGCATGAAAATCACTTTAAACATGCTAATTTTAGCTCTAACACTGATGATCCACCTACAAATGTGAACTGACGTTCAAAAATAAAACATTTGAAAACGGACCATTTTCCACATTTCTGAAGCATGACGTAATGGGGGGGTGTTATCTCTTTTGTCGAAAATCAGCCGTTTTTGCTCGAACATTAAATGCCTCCAAATGGTATTTAATTAACTTCCCGGGGTGAAGAAACCCTTTTTGAGAACTCAGAGTGAGTAAATTGGCCATTTTCATGCACTTTTAACCATTCCATAAATCTTGTGTTTTGGGCCCCTGGAAGCATGAAAATCACTTTAAACATGCTAATTTTAGCTCTAACACTGATGATCCACCTACAAATGTGAACTGACGTTCAAAAATAAAACATTTGAAAACGGACCATTTTCCACATTTCTGAAGCATGACGTAATGGGGGGGTGTTATCTCTTTTGTCGAAAATCAGCCGTTTTTGCTCGAACATTAAATGCCTCCAAATGGTATTTAATTAACTTCCCGAGCCCCTGGAAGCATGAAAATCACTTTAAACATGCTAATTTTAGCTCTAACACTGATGATCCACCTACAAATGTGAACTGACGTTCAAAAATAAAACATTTGAAAACGGACCATTTTCCACATTTCTGAAGCATGACGTAATGGGGGGGTGTTATCTCTTTTGTCGAAAATCAGCCGTTTTTGCTCGAACATTAAATGCCTCCAAATGGTATTTATTTCACTTCCCGAGCCCCTGGAAGCATGAAAATCACTTTAAACATGCTAATTTTAGCTCTAACACTGATGATCCACCTACAAATGTGAACTGACGTTCAAAAATAAAACATTTGAAAACGGACCATTTTCCACATTTCTGAAGCATGACGTAATGGGGGGGTGTTATCTCTTTTGTCGAAAATCAGCCGTTTTTGCTCGAACATTAAATGCCTCCAAATGGTATTTAATTAACTTCCCGAGCCCCTGGAAGCATGAAAATCACTTTAAACATGCTAATTTTAGCTCTAACACTGATGATCCACCTACAAATTTGAACTGACGTTCAAAAATAAAACATTTGAAAACGGACCATTTTCCACATTTCTGAAGCATGACGTAATGGGGGGGTGTTATCTCTTTTGTCGAAAATCAGCCGTTTTTGCTCGAACATTAAATGCCTCCAAATGGTATTTAATTAACTTCCCGGGCTGAAGAAACCCTTTTTGAGAACTCAGAGTGAGTAAATTGGCCATTTTCATGCACTTTTAACCATTCCATAAATCTCGTGTTTTGGGCCCCTGGAAGCATGAAAATCACTTTAAACATGCTAATTTTAGCTCTAACACTGATGATCCACCTACAAATGTGAACTGACGTTCAAAAATAAAACATTTGAAAACGGACCATTTTCCACATTTCTGAAGCATGACGTAATGGGGGGGTGTTATCTCTTTTGTCGAAAATCAGCCGTTTTTGCTCGAACATTAAATGCCTCCAAATGGTATTTAATTAACTTCCCGAGCCCCTGGAAGCATGAAAATCACTTTAAACATGCTAATTTTAGCTCTAACACTGATGATCCACCTACAAATGTGAACTGACGTTCAAAAATAAAACATTTGAAAACGGACCATTTTCCACATTTCTGAAGCATGACGTAATGGGGGGGTGTTATCTCTTTTGTCGAAAATCAGCCGTTTTTGCTCGAACATTAAATGCCTCCAAATGGTATTTAATTAACTTCCCGAGCCCCTGGAAGCATGAAAATCACTTTAAACATGCTAATTTTAGCTCTAACACTGATGATCCACCTACAAATGTGAACTGACGTTCAAAAATAAAACATTTGAAAACGGACCATTTTCCACATTTCTGAAGCATGACGTAATGGGGGGGTGTTATCTATTTTGTCGAAAATCAGCCGTTTTTGCTCGAACATTAAATGCCTCCAAATGGTATTTAATTAACTTCCCGAGCCCCTGGAAGCATGAAAATCACTTTAAACATGCTAATTTTAGCTCTAACACTGATGATCCACCTACAAATGTGAACTGACGTTCAAAAATAAAACATTTGAAAACGGACCATTTTCCACATTTCTGAAGCATGACGTAATGGGGGGGTGTTATCTCTTTTGTCGAAAATCAGCCGTTTTTGCTCGAACATTAAATGCCTCCAAATGGTATTTAATTAACTTCCCGAGCCCCTGGAAGCATGAAAATCACTTTAAACATGCTAATTTTAGCTCTAACACTGATGATCCACCTACAAATGTGAACTGACGTTCAAAAATAAAACATTTGAAAACGGACCATTTTCCACATTTCTGAAGCATGACGTAATGGGGGGGTGTTATCTCTTTTGTCGAAAATCAGCCGTTTTTGCTCGAACATTAAATGCCTCCAAATGGTATTTAATTAACTTCCTGAGCCCCTGGAAGCATGAAAATCACTTTAAACATGCTAATTTTAGCTCTAACACTGATGATCCACCTACAAATGTGAACTGACGTTCAAAAATAAAACATTTGAAAACGGACCATTTTCCACATTTCTGAAGCATGACGTAATGGGGGGGTGTTATCTCTTTTGTCGAAAATCAGCCGTTTTTGCTCGAACATTAAATGCCTCCAAATGGTATTTAATTAACTTCCCGGGGTGAAGAAACCCTTTTTGAGAACTCAGAGTGAGTAAATTGGCCATTTTCATGCACTTTTAACCATTCCATAAATCTTGTGTTTTGGGCCCCTGGAAGCATGAAAATCACTTTAAACATGCTAATTTTAGCTCTAACACTGATGATCCACCTACAAATGTGAACTGACGTTCAAAAATAAAACATTTGAAAACGGACCATTTTCCACATTTCTGAAGCATGACGTAATGGGGGGGTGTTATCTCTTTTGTCGAAAATCATCCGTTTTTGCTCGAACATTAAATGCCTCCAAATGGTATTTAATTAACTTCCCGGGGTGAAGAAACCCTTTTTGAGAACTCAGAGTGAGTAAATTGGCCATTTTCATGCACTTTTAACCATTCCATAAATCTTGTGTTTTGGGCCCCTGGAAGCATGAAAATCACTTTAACATGCTAATTTTAGCTCTAACACTGATGATCCACCTACAAATGTGAACTGACGTTCAAAAATAAAACATTTGAAAACGGACCATTTTCCACATTTCTGAAGCATGACGTAATGGGGGGGTGTTATCTCTTTTGTCGAAAATCAGCCGTTTTTGCTCGAACATTAAATGCCTCCAAATGGTATTTAATTAACTTCCCGGGGTGAAGAAACCCTTTTTGAGAACTCAGAGTGAGTAAATTGGCCATTTTCATGCACTTTTAACCATTCCATAAATCTTGTGTTTTGGGCCCCTGGAAGCATGAAAATCACTTTAAACATGCTAATTTTAGCTCTAACACTGATGATCCACCTACAAATGTGAACTGACGTTCAAAAATAAAACATTTGAAAACGGACCATTTTCCACATTTCTGAAGCATGACGTAATGGGGGGGTGTTATCTCTTTTGTCGAAAATCAGCCGTTTTTGCTCGAACATTAAATGCCTCCAAATGGTATTTAATTAACTTCCCGGGGTGAAGAAACCCTTTTTGAGAACTCAGAGTGAGTAAATTGGCCATTTTCATGCACTTTTAACCATTCCATAAATCTTGTGTTTTGGGCCCCTGGAAGCATGAAAATCACTTTAAACATGCTAATTTTAGCTCTAACACTGATGATCCACCTACAAATGTGAACTGACGTTCAAAAATAAAACATTTGAAAACGGACCATTTTCCACATTTCTGAAGCAAGACGTAATGGGGGGGTGTTATCTCTTTTGTCGAAAATCAGCCGTTTTTGCTCGAACATTAAATGCCTCCAAATGGTATTTAATTAACTTCCCGAGCCCCTGGAAGCATGAAAATCACTTTAAACATGCTAATTTTAGCTCTAACACTGATGATCCACCTACAAATGTGAACTGACGTTCAAAAATAAAACATTTGAAAACGGACCATTTTCCACATTTCTGAAGCATGACGTAATGGGGGGGTGTTATCTCTTTTGTCGAAAATCAGCAGTTTTTGCTCGAACATTAAATGCCTCCAAATGGTATTTAATTAACTTCCCGGGGTGAAGAAACCCTTTTTGAGAACTCAGAGTGAGTAAATTGGCCATTTTCATGCACTTTTAACCATTCCATAAATCTTGTGTTTTGGGCTCCTGGAAGCATGAAAATCACTTTAAACATGCTAATTTTAGCTCTAACACTAATGATCCACCTACAAATGTGAACTGACGTTCAAAAATAAAACATTTGAAAACGGACCATTTTCCACATTTCTGAAGCATGACGTAATGGGGGGGTGTTATCTCTTTTGTCGAAAATCAGCCGTTTTTGCTCGAACATTAAATGCCTCCAAATGGTATTTAATTAACTTCCCGAGCCCCTGGAAGCATGAAAATCACTTTAAACATGCTAATTTTAGCTCTAACACTGATGATCCACCTACAAATGTGAACTGACGTTCAAAAATAAAACATTTGAAAACGGACCATTTTCCACATTTCTGAAGCATGACGTAATGGGGGGGTGTTATCTCTTTTGTCGAAAATCAGCCGTTTTTGCTCGAACATTAAATGCCTCCAAATGGTATTTAATTAACTTCCCGGGGTGAAGAAACCCTTTTTGAGAACTCAGAGTGAGTAAATTGGCCATTTTCATGCACTTTTAACCATTCCATAAATCTTGTGTTTTGGGCCCCTGGAAGCATGAAAATCACTTTAAACGTGCTAATTTTAGCTCTAACACTGATGATCCACCTACAAATGTGAACTGACGTTCAAAAATAAAACATTTGAAAACGGACCATTTTCCACATTTCTGAAGCATGACGTAATGGGGGGGTGTTATCTCTTTTGTCGAAAATCAGCCGTTTTTGCTCGAACATTAAATGCCTCCAAATGGTATTTAATTAACTTCCCGGGGTGAAGAAACCCTTTCTGAGAACTCAGAGTGAGTAAATTGGCCACTTTCATGCACTTTTAACCATTCCATAAATCTTGTGTTTTGGGCCCCTGGAAGCATGAAAATCACTTTAAACATGCTAATTTTAGCTCCAACACTGATGATCCACCTACAAATGTGAACTGACGTTCAAAAATAAAACATTTGAAAACGGACCATTTTCCACATTTCTGAAGCATGACGTAATGGGGGGGTGTTATCTCTTTTGTCGAAAATCAGCCGTTTTTGCTCGAACATTAAATGCCTCCAAATGGTATTTAATTAACTTCCCGGGGTGAAGAAACCCTTTTTGAGAACTCAGAGTGAGTAAATTGGCCATTTTCATGCACTTTTAACCATTCCATAAATCTTGTGTTTTGGGCCCCTGGAAGCATGAAAATCACTTTAAACATGCTAATTTTAGCTCTAACACTGATGATCCACCTACAAATGTGAACTGACGTTCAAAAATAAAACATTTGAAAACGGACCATTTTCCACATTTCTGAAGCATGACGTAATGGGGGGGTGTTATCTCTTTTGTCGAAAATCAGCCGTTTTTGCTCGAACATTAAATGCCTCCAAATGGTATTTAATTAACTTCCCGAGCCCCTGGAAGCATGAAAATCACTTTAAACATGCTAATTTTAGCTCTAACACTGATGATCCACCTACAAATGTGAACTGACGTTCAAAAATAAAACATTTGAAAACGGACCATTTTCCACATTTCTGAAGCATGACGTAATGGGGGGGTGTTATCTCTTTTGTCGAAAATCAGCCGTTTTTGCTCGAACATTAAATGCCTCCAAATGGTATTTAATTAACTTCCCGGGGTGAAGAAACCCTTTTTGAGAACTCAGAGTGAGTAAATTGGCCATTTTCATGCACTTTTAACCATTCCATAAATCTTGTGTTTTGGGCCCCTGGAAGCATGAAAATCACTTTAAACATGCTAATTTTAGCTCTAACACTGTTGATCCACCTACAAATGTGAACTGACGTTCAAAAATAAAACATTTGAAAACGGACCATTTTCCACATTTCTGAAGCATGACGTAATGGGGGGGTGTTATCTCTTTTGTCGAAAATCAGCCGTTTTTGCTCGAACATTAAATGCCTCCAAATGGTATTTAATTAACTTCCCGAGCCCCTGGAAGCATGAAAATCACTTTAAACATGCTAATTTTAGCTCTAACACTGATGATCCACCTACAAATGTGAACTGACGTTCAAAAATAAAACATTTGAAAACGGACCATTTTCCACATTTCTGAAGCATGACGTAATGGGGGGGTGTTATCTCTTTTGTCGAAAATCAGCCGTTTTTGCTCGAACATTAAATGCCTCCAAATGGTATTTAATTAACTTCCCGAGCCCCTGGAAGCATGAAAATCACTTTAAACCTGCTACTTTTAGCTCTAACACTGATGATCCACCTACAAATGTGAACTGACGTTCAAAAATAAAACATTTGAAAACGGACCATTTTCCACATTTCTGAAGCATGACGTAATGGGGGGGTGTTATCTCTTTTGTCGAAAATCAGCCGTTTTTGCTCGAACATTAAATGCCTCCAAATGGTATTTAATTAACTTCCCGAGCCCCTGGAAGCATGAAAATCACTTTAAACATGCTAATTTTAGCTCTAACACTGATGATCCACCTACAAATGTGAACTGACGTTCAAAAATAAAACATTTGAAAACGGACCATTTTCCACATTTCTGAAGCATGACGTAATGGGGGGGTGTTATCTCTTTTGTCGAAAATCAGCCGTTTTTGCTCGAACATTAAATGCCTCCAAATGGTATTTAATTAACTTCCCGGGGTGAAGAAACCCTTTTTGAGAACTCAGAGTGAGTAAATTGGCCATTTTCATGCACTTTTAACCATTCCATAAATCTTGTGTTTTGGGCCCCTGGAAGCATGAAAATCACTTTAAACATGCTAATTTTAGCTCTAACACTGATGATCCACCTACAAATGTGAACTGACGTTCAAAAATAAAACATTTGAAAACGGACCATTTTCCACATTTCTGAAGCATGACGTAATGGGGGGGGTGTTATCTCTTTTGTCGAAAATCAGCCGTTTTTGCTCGAACATTAAATGCCTCCAAATGGTATTTAATTAACTTCCCGGGGTGAAGAAACCCTTTTTGAGAACTCAGAGTGAGTAAATTGGCCATTTTCATGCACTTTTAACCATTCCATAAATCTTGTGATTTGGGCCCCTGGAAGCATGAAAATCACTTTAAACATGCTAATTTTAGCTCTAACACTGATGATCCACCTACAAATGTGAACTGACGTTCAAAAATAAAACATTTGAAAACGGACCATTTTCCACATTTCTGAAGCATGACGTAATGGGGGGGGTGTTATCTCTTTTGTCGAAAATCAGCCGTTTTTGCTCGAACATTAAATGCCTCCAAATGGTATTTAATTAACTTCCCGGGGTGAAGAAACCCTTTTTGAGAACTCAGAGTGAGTAAATTGGCCATTTTCATGCACTTTTAACCATTCCATAAATCTTGTGATTTGGGCCCCTGGAAGCATGAAAATCACTTTAAACATGCTAATTTTAGCTCTAACACTGATGATCCACCTACAAATGTGAACTGACGTTCAAAAATAAAACATTTGAAAACGGACCATTTTCCACATTTCTGAAGCATGACGTAATGGGGGGGGTGTTATCTCTTTTGTCGAAAATCAGCCGTTTTTGCTCGAACATTAAATGCCTCCAAATGGTATTTAATTAACTTCCCGGGGTGAAGAAACCCTTTTTGAGAACTCAGAGTGAGTAAATTGGCCATTTTCATGCACTTTTAACCATTCCATAAATCTTGTGATTTGGGCCCCTGGAAGCATGAAAATCACTTTAAACATGCTAATTTTAGCTCTAACACTGATGATCCACCTACAAATGTGAACTGACGTTCAAAAATAAAACATTTGAAAACGGACCATTTTCCACATTTCTGAAGCATGACGTAATGGGGGGGTGTTATCTCTTTTGTCGAAAATCAGCCGTTTTTGCTCGAACATTAAATGCCTCCAAATGGTATTTAATTAACTTCCCGAGCCCCTGGAAGCATGAAAATCACTTTAAACATGCTAATTTTAGCTCTAACACTGATGATCCACCTACAAATGTGAACTGACGTTCAAAAATAAAACATTTGAAAACGGACCATTTTCCACATTTCTGAAGCATGACGTAATGGGGGGGTGTTATCTCTTTTGTCGAAAATCAGCCGTTTTTGCTCGAACATTAAATGCCTCCAAATGGTATTTAATTAACTTCCCGGGGTGAAGAAACCCTTTTTGAGAACTCAGAGTGAGTAAATTGGCCATTTTCATGCACTTTTAACCATTCCATAAATCTTGTGTTTTGGGCCCCTGGAAGCATGAAAATCACTTTAAACATGCTAATTTTAGCTCTAACACTGATGATCCACCTACAAATGTGAACTGACGTTCAAAAATAAAACATTTGAAAACGGACCATTTTCCACATTTCTGAAGCATGACGTAATGGGGGGGGTGTTATCTCTTTTGTCGAAAATCAGCCGTTTTTGCTCGAACATTAAATGCCTCCAAATGGTATTTAATTAACTTCCCGAGCCCCTGGAAGCATGAAAATCACTTTAAACATGCTAATTTTAGCTCTAACACTGATGATCCACCTACAAATGTGAACTGACGTTCAAAAATAAAACATTTGAAAACGGACCATTTTCCACATTTCTGAAGCATGACGTAATGGGGGGGTGTTATCTCTTTTGTCGAAAATCAGCCGTTTTTGCTCGAACATTAAATGCCTCCAAATGGTATTTAATTAACTTCCCGGGGTGAAGAAACCCTTTTTGAGAACTCAGAGTGAGTAAATTGGCCATTTTCATGCACTTTTAACCATTCCATAAATCTTGTGTTTTGGGCCCCTGGAAGCATGAAAATCACTTTAAACATGCTAATTTTAGCTCTAACACTGATGATCCACCTACAAATGTGAACTGACGTTCAAAAATAAAACATTTGAAAACGGACCATTTTCCACATTTCTGAAGCATGACGTAATGGGGGGGTGTTATCTCTTTTGTCGAAAATCAGCCGTTTTTGCTCGAACATTAAATGCCTCCAAATGGTATTTAATTAACTTCCCGGGGTGAAGAAACCCTTTTTGAGAACTCAGAGTGAGTAAATTGGCCATTTTCATGCACTTTTAACCATTCCATAAATCTTGTGTTTTGGGCCCCTGGAAGCATGAAAATCACTTTAAACATGCTAATTTTAGCTCTAACACTGTTGATCCACCTACAAATGTGAACTGACGTTCAAAAATAAAACATTTGAAAACGGACCATTTTCCACATTTCTGAAGCATGACGTAATGGGGGGGTGTTATCTCTTTTGTCGAAAATCAGCCGTTTTTGCTCGAACATTAAATGCCTCCAAATGGTATTTAATTAACTTCCCGAGCCCCTGGAAGCATGAAAATCACTTTAAACATGCTAATTTTAGCTCTAACACTGATGATCCACCTACAAATGTGAACTGACGTTCAAAAATAAAACATTTGAAAACGGACCATTTTCCACATTTCTGAAGCATGACGTAATGGGGGGGTGTTATCTCTTTTGTCGAAAATCAGCCGTTTTTGCTCGAACATTAAATGCCTCCAAATGGTATTTAATTAACTTCCCGAGCCCCTGGAAGCATGAAAATCACTTTAAACCTGCTACTTTTAGCTCTAACACTGATGATCCACCTACAAATGTGAACTGACGTTCAAAAATAAAACATTTGAAAACGGACCATTTTCCACATTTCTGAAGCATGACGTAATGGGGGGGTGTTATCTCTTTTGTCGAAAATCAGCCGTTTTTGCTCGAACATTAAATGCCTCCAAATGGTATTTAATTAACTTCCCGAGCCCCTGGAAGCATGAAAATCACTTTAAACATGCTAATTTTAGCTCTAACACTGATGATCCACCTACAAATGTGAACTGACGTTCAAAAATAAAACATTTGAAAACGGACCATTTTCCACATTTCTGAAGCATGACGTAATGGGGGGGTGTTATCTCTTTTGTCGAAAATCAGCCGTTTTTGCTCGAACATTAAATGCCTCCAAATGGTATTTAATTAACTTCCCGAGCCCCTGGAAGCATGAAAATCACTTTAAACATGCTAATTTTAGCTCTAACACTGATGATCCACCTACAAATGTGAACTGACGTTCAAAAATAAAACATTTGAAAACGGACCATTTTCCACATTTCTGAAGCATGACGTAATGGGGGGGTGTTATCTCTTTTGTCGAAAATCAGCCGTTTTTGCTCGAACATTATATGCCTCCAAATGGTATTTAATTAACTTCCCGGGGTGAAGAAACCCTTTTTGAGAACTCAGAGTGAGTAAATTGGCCATTTTCATGCACTTTTAACCATTCCATAAATCTTGTGTTTTGGGCCCCTGGAAGCATGAAAAGCACTTTAAACATGCTAATTTTAGCTCTAACACTGATGATCCACCTACAAATGTGAACTGACGTTCAAAAATAAAACATTTGAAAACGGACCATTTTCCACATTTCTGAAGCATGACGTAATGGGGGGGTGTTATCTCTTTTGTCGAAAATCAGCCGTTTTTGCTCGAACATTAAATGCCTCCAAATGGTATTTAATTAACTTCCCGGGGTGAAGAAACCCTTTTTGAGAACTCAGAGTGAGTAAATTGGCCATTTTCATGCACTTTTAACCATTCCATAAATCTTGTGATTTGGGCCCCTGGAAGCATGAAAATCACTTTAAACATGCTAATTTTAGCTCTAACACTGATGATCCACCTACAAATGTGAACTGACGTTCAAAAATAAAACATTTGAAAACGGACCATTTTCCACATTTCTGAAGCATGACGTAATGGGGGGGTGTTATCTCTTTTGTCGAAAATCAGCCGTTTTTGCTCGAACATTAAATGCCTCCAAATGGTATTTAATTAACTTCCCGAGCCCCTGGAAGCATGAAAATCACTTTAAACATGCTAATTATAGCTCTAACACTGATGATCCACCTACAAATGTGAACTGACGTTCAAAAATAAAACATTTGAAAACGGACCATTTTCCACATTTCTGAAGCATGACGTAATGGGGGGGTGTTATCTCTTTTGTCGAAAATCAGCCGTTTTTGCTCGAACATTAAATGCCTCCAAATGGTATTTAATTAACTTCCCGGGGTGAAGAAACCCTTTTTGAGAACTCAGAGTGAGTAAATTGGCCATTTTCATGCACTTTTAACCATTCCATAAATCTTGTGTTTTGGGCCCCTGGAAGCATGAAAATCACTTTAAACATGCTAATTTTAGCTCTAACACTGATGATCCACCTACAAATGTGAACTGACGTTCAAAAATAAAACATTTGAAAACGGACCATTTTCCACATTTCTGAAGCATGACGTAATGGGGGGGTGTTATCTCTTTTGTCGAAAATCAGCCGTTTTTGCTCGAACATTAAATGCCTCCAAATGGTATTTAATTAACTTCCCGAGCCCCTGGAAGCATGAAAATCACTTTAAACATGCTAATTTTAGCTCTAACACTGATGATCCACCTACAAATGTGAACTGACGTTCAAAAATAAAACATTTGAAAACGGACCATTTTCCACATTTCTGAAGCATGACGTAATGGGGGGGTGTTATCTCTTTTGTCGAAAATCAGCCGTTTTTGCTCGAACATTAAATGCCTCCAAATGGTATTTAATTAACTTCCCGGGGTGAAGAAACCCTTTTTGAGAACTCAGAGTGAGTAAATTGGCCATTTTCATGCACTTTTAACCATTCCATAAATCTTGTGTTTTGGGCCCCTGGAAGCATGAAAATCACTTTAAACATGCTAATTTTAGCTCTAACACTGATGATCCACCTACAAATGTGAACTGACGTTCAAAAATAAAACATTTGAAAACGGACCATTTTCCACATTTCTGAAGCATGACGTAATGGGGGGGTGTTATCTCTTTTGTCGAAAATCAGCCGTTTTTGCTCGAACATTAAATGCCTCCAAATGGTATTTAATTAACTTCCCGGGGTGAAGAAACCCTTTTTGAGAACTCAGAGTGAGTAAATTGGCCATTTTCATGCACTTTTAACCATTCCATAAATCTTGTGTTTTGGGCCCCTGGAAGCATGAAAATCACTTTAAACATGCTAATTTTAGCTCTAACACTGATGATCCACCTACAAATGTGAACTGACGTTCAAAAATAAAACATTTGAAAATGGACCATTTTCCACATTTCTGAAGCATGACGTAATGGGGGGGTGTTATCTCTTTTGTCGAAAATCAGCCGTTTTTGCTCGAACATTAAATGCCTCCAAATGGTATTTAATTAACTTCCCGGGGTGAAGAAACCCTTTTTGAGAACTCAGAGTGAGTAAATTGGCCATTTTCATGCACTTTTAACCATTCCATAAATCTTGTGTTTTGGGCCCCTGGAAGCATGAAAATCACTTTAAACATGCTAATTTTAGCTCTAACACTGATGATCCACCTACAAATGTGAACTGACGTTCAAAAATAAAACATTTGAAAACGGACCATTTTCCACATTTCTGAAGCATGACGTAATGGGGGGGTGTTATCTCTTTTGTCGAAAATCAGCCGTTTTTGCTCGAACATTAAATGCCTCCAAATGGTATTTAATTAACTTCCCGGGGTGAAGAAACCCTTTTTGAGAACTCAGAGTGAGTAAATTGGCCATTTTCATGCACTTTTAACCATTCCATAAATCTTGTGTTTTGGGCCCCTGGAAGCATGAAAATCACTTTAAACATGCTAATTTTAGCTCTAACACTGATGATCCACCTACAAATGTGAACTGACGTTCAAAAATAAAACATTTGAAAACGGACCATTTTCCACATTTCTGAAGCATGACGTAATGGGGGGGTGTTATCTCTTTTGTCGAAAATCAGCCGTTTTTGCTCGAACATTAAATGCCTCCAAATGGTATTTAATTAACTTCCCGAGCCCCTGGAAGCATGAAAATCACTTTAAACCTGCTAATTTTAGCTCTAACACTGATGATCCACCTACAAATGTGAACTGACGTTCAAAAATAAAACATTTGAAAACGGACCATTTTCCACATTTCTGAAGCATGACGTAATGGGGGGGTGTTATCCCTTTTGTCGAAAATCAGCCGTTTTTGCTCGAACATTAAATGCCTCCAAATGGTATTTAATTAACTTCCCGAGCCCCTGGAAGCATGAAAATCACTTTAAACATGCTAATTTTAGCTCTAACACTGATGATCCACCTACAAATGTGAACTGACGTTCAAAAATAAAACATTTTTAAACGGACCATTTTCCACATTTCTGAAGCATGACGTAATGGGGGGGTGTTATCTCTTTTGTCGAAAATCAGCCGTTTTTGCTCGAACATTAAATGCCTCCAAATGGTATTTAATTAACTTCCCGAGCCCCTGGAAGCATGAAAATCACTTTAAACATGCTAATTTTAGCTCTAACACTGATGATCCACCTACAAATGTGAACCGACGTTCAAAAATAAAACATTTGAAAACGGACCATTTTCCACATTTCTGAAGCATGACGTAATGGGGGGGTGTTATCTCTTTTGTCGAAAATCAGCCGTTTTTGCTCGAACATTAAATGCCTCCAAATGGTATTTAATTAACTTCCCGGGGTGAAGAAACCCTTTTTGAGAACTCAGAGTGAGTAAATTGGCCATTTTCATGCACTTTTAACCATTCCATAAATCTTGTGTTTTGGGCCCCTGGAAGCATGAAAATCACTTTAAACATGCTAATTTTAGCTCTAACACTGATGATCCACCTACAAATGTGAACTGACGTTCAAAAATAAAACATTTGAAAACGGACCATTTTCCACATTTCTGAAGCATGACGTAATGGGGGGGTGTTATCTCTTTTGTCGAAAATCAGCCGTTTTTGCTCGAACATTAAATGCCTCCAAATGGTATTTAATTAACTTCCCGAGCCCCTGGAAGCATGAAAATCACTTTAAACATGCTAATTTTAGCTCTAACACTGATGATCCACCTACAAATGTGAACTGACGTTCAAAAATAAAACATTTGAAAACGGACCATTTTCCACATTTCTGAAGCATGACGTAATGGGGGGGTGTTATCTCTTTTGTCGAAAATCAGCCGTTTTTGCTCGAACATTAAATGCCTCCAAATGGTATTTATTTCACTTCCCGAGCCCCTGGAAGCATGAAAATCACTTTAAACATGCTAATTTTAGCTCTAACACTGATGATCCACCTACAAATGTGAACTGACGTTCAAAAATAAAACATTTGAAAACGGACCATTTTCCACATTTCTGAAGCATGACGTAATGGGGGGGTGTTATCTCTTTTGTCGAAAATCAGCCGTTTTTGCTCGAACATTAAATGCCTCCAAATGGTATTTAATTAACTTCCCGAGCCCCTGGAAGCATGAAAATCACTTTAAACATGCTAATTTTAGCTCTAACACTGATGATCCACCTACAAATTTGAACTGACGTTCAAAAATAAAACATTTGAAAACGGACCATTTTCCACATTTCTGAAGCATGACGTAATGGGGGGGTGTTATCTCTTTTGTCGAAAATCAGCCGTTTTTGCTCGAACATTAAATGCCTCCAAATGGTATTTAATTAACTTCCCGGGGTGAAGAAACCCTTTTTGAGAACTCAGAGTGAGTAAATTGGCCATTTTCATGCACTTTTAACCATTCCATAAATCTTGTGTTTTGGGCCCCTGGAAGCATGAAAATCACTTTAAACATGCTAATTTTAGCTCTAACACTGATGATCCACCTACAAATGTGAACTGACGTTCAAAAATAAAACATTTGAAAACGGACCATTTTCCACATTTCTGAAGCATGACGTAATGGGGGGGTGTTATCTCTTTTGTCGAAAATCAGCCGTTTTTGCTCGAACATTAAATGCCTCCAAATGGTATTTAATTAACTTCCCGAGCCCCTGGAAGCATGAAAATCACTTTAAACATGCTAATTTTAGCTCTAACACTGATGATCCACCTACAAATGTGAACTGACGTTCAAAAATAAAACATTTGAAAACGGACCATTTTCCACATTTCTGAAGCATGACGTAATGGGGGGGTGTTATCTCTTTTGTCGAAAATCAGCCGTTTTTGCTCGAACATTAAATGCCTCCAAATGGTATTTAATTAACTTCCCGAGCCCCTGGAAGCATGAAAATCACTTTAAACATGCTAATTTTAGCTCTAACACTGATGATCCACCTACAAATGTGAACTGACGTTCAAAAATAAAACATTTGAAAACGGACCATTTTCCACATTTCTGAAGCATGACGTAATGGGGGGGTGTTATCTCTTTTGTCGAAAATCAGCCGTTTTTGCTCGAACATTAAATGCCTCCAAATGGTATTTAATTAACTTCCCGAGCCCCTGGAAGCATGAAAATCACTTTAAACATGCTAATTTTAGCTCTAACACTGATGATCCACCTACAAATGTGAACTGACGTTCAAAAATAAAACATTTGAAAACGGACCATTTTCCACATTTCTGAAGCATGACGTAATGGGGGGGTGTTATCTCTTTTGTCGAAAATCAGCCGTTTTTGCTCGAACATTAAATGCCTCCAAATGGTATTTAATTAACTTCCCGAGCCCCTGGAAGCATGAAAATCACTTTAAACATGCTAATTTTAGCTCTAACACTGATGATCCACCTACAAATGTGAACTGACGTTCAAAAATAAAACATTTGAAAACGGACCATTTTCCACATTTCTGAAGCATGACGTAATGGGGGGGTGTTATCTCTTTTGTCGAAAATCAGCCGTTTTTGCTCGAACATTAAATGCCTCCAAATGGTATTTAATTAACTTCCCGAGCCCCTGGAAGCATGAAAATCACTTTAAACATGCTAATTTTAGCTCTAACACTGATGATCCACCTACAAATGTGAACTGACGTTCAAAAATAAAACATTTGAAAACGGACCATTTTCCACATTTCTGAAGCATGACGTAATGGGGGGGTGTTATCTCTTTTGTCGAAAATCAGCCGTTTTTGCTCGAACATTAAATGCCTCCAAATGGTATTTAATTAACTTCCCGGGGTGAAGAAACCCTTTTTGAGAACTCAGAGTGAGTAAATTGGCCATTTTCATGCACTTTTAACCATTCCATAAATCTTGTGTTTTGGGCCCCTGGAAGCATGAAAATCACTTTAAACATGCTAATTTTAGCTCTAACACTGATGATCCACCTACAAATGTGAACTGACGTTCAAAAATAAAACATTTGAAAACGGACCATTTTCCACATTTCTGAAGCATGACGTAATGGGGGGGTGTTATCTCTTTTGTCGAAAATCAGCCGTTTTTGCTCGAACATTAAATGCCTCCAAATGGTATTTAATTAACTTCCCGGGGTGAAGAAACCCTTTTTGAGAACTCAGAGTGAGTAAATTGGCCATTTTCATGCACTTTTAACCATTCCATAAATCTTGTGTTTTGGGCCCCTGGAAGCATGAAAATCACTTTAAACATGCTAATTTTAGCTCTAACACTGATGATCCACCTACAAATGTGAACTGACGTTCAAAAATAAAACATTTGAAAACGGACCATTTTCCACATTTCTGAAGCATGACGTAATGGGGGGGTGTTATCTCTTTTGTCGAAAATCAGCCGTTTTTGCTCGAACATTAAATGCCTCCAAATGGTATTTAATTAACTTCCCGGGGTGAAGAAACCCTTTTTGAGAACTCAGAGTGAGTAAATTGGCCATTTTCATGCACTTTTAACCATTCCATAAATCTTGTGTTTTGGGCCCCTGGAAGCATGAAAATCACTTTAAACATGCTAATTTTAGCTCTAACACTGATGATCCACCTACAAATGTGAACTGACGTTCAAAAATAAAACATTTGAAAACGGACCATTTTCCACATTTCTGAAGCATGACGTAATGGGGGGGTGTTATCTCTTTTGTCGAAAATCAGCCGTTTTTGCTCGAACATTAAATGCCTCCAAATGGTATTTAATTAACTTCCCGGGGTGAAGAAACCCTTTTTGAGAACTCAGAGTGAGTAAATTGGCCATTTTCATGCACTTTTAACCATTCCATAAATCTTGTGTTTTGGGCCCCTGGAAGCATGAAAATCACTTTAAACATGCTAATTTTAGCTCTAACACTGATGATCCACCTACAAATGTGAACTGACGTTCAAAAATAAAACATTTGAAAACGGACCATTTTCCACATTTCTGAAGCAAGACGTAATGGGGGGGTGTTATCTCTTTTGTCGAAAATCAGCCGTTTTTGCTCGAACATTAAATGCCTCCAAATGGTATTTAATTAACTTCCCGAGCCCCTGGAAGCATGAAAATCACTTTAAACATGCTAATTTTAGCTCTAACACTGATGATCCACCTACAAATGTGAACTGACGTTCAAAAATAAAACATTTGAAAACGGACCATTTTCCACATTTCTGAAGCATGACGTAATGGGGGGGTGTTATCTCTTTTGTCGAAAATCAGCAGTTTTTGCTCGAACATTAAATGCCTCCAAATGGTATTTAATTAACTTCCCGGGGTGAAGAAACCCTTTTTGAGAACTCAGAGTGAGTAAATTGGCCATTTTCATGCACTTTTAACCATTCCATAAATCTTGTGTTTTGGGCTCCTGGAAGCATGAAAATCACTTTAAACATGCTAATTTTAGCTCTAACACTAATGATCCACCTACAAATGTGAACTGACGTTCAAAAATAAAACATTTGAAAACGGACCATTTTCCACATTTCTGAAGCATGACGTAATGGGGGGGTGTTATCTCTTTTGTCGAAAATCAGCCGTTTTTGCTCGAACATTAAATGCCTCCAAATGGTATTTAATTAACTTCCCGAGCCCCTGGAAGCATGAAAATCACTTTAAACATGCTAATTTTAGCTCTAACACTGATGATCCACCTACAAATGTGAACTGACGTTCAAAAATAAAACATTTGAAAACGGACCATTTTCCACATTTCTGAAGCATGACGTAATGGGGGGGTGTTATCTCTTTTGTCGAAAATCAGCCGTTTTTGCTCGAACATTAAATGCCTCCAAATTGTATTTAATTAACTTCCCGGGGTGAAGAAACCCTTTTTGAGAACTCAGAGTGAGTAAATTGGCCATTTTCATGCACTTTTAACCATTCCATAAATCTTGTGTTTTGGGCCCCTGGAAGCATGAAAATCACTTTAAACATGCTAATTTTAGCTCTAACACTGATGATCCACCTACAAATGTGAACTGACGTTCAAAAATAAAACATTTGAAAACGGACCATTTTCCACATTTCTGAAGCATGACGTAATGGGGGGGTGTTATCTCTTTTGTCGAAAATCAGCCGTTTTTGCTCGAACATTAAATGCCTCCAAATGGTATTTAATTAACTTCCCGGGGTGAAGAAACCCTTTTTGAGAACTCAGAGTGAGTAAATTGGCCATTTTCATGCACTTTTAACCATTCCATAAATCTTGTGTTTTGGGCCCCTGGAAGCATGAAAATCACTTTAAACATGCTAATTTTAGCTCTAACACTGATGATCCACCTACAAATGTGAACTGACGTTCAAAAATAAAACATTTGAAAACGGACCATTTTCCACATTTCTGAAGCATGACGTAATGGGGGGGTGTTATCTCTTTTGTCGAAAATCAGCCGTTTTTGCTCGAACATTAAATGCCTCCAAATGGTATTTAATTAACTTCCCGGGGTGAAGAAACCCTTTTTGAGAACTCAGAGTGAGTAAATTGGCCATTTTCATGCACTTTTAACCATTCCATAAATCTTGTGTTTTGGGCCCCTGGAAGCATGAAAATCACTTTAAACATGCTAATTTTAGCTCTAACACTGATGATCCACCTACAAATGTGAACTGACGTTCAAAAATAAAACATTTGAAAACGGACCATTTTCCACATTTCTGAAGCATGACGTAATGGGGGGGTGTTATCTCTTTTGTCGAAAATCAACCGTTTTTGCTCGAACATTAAATGCCTCCAAATGGTATTTAATTAACTTCCCGAGCCCCTGGAAGCATGAAAATCACTTTAAACATGCTAATTTTAGCTCTAACACTGATGATCCACCTGCAAATGTGAACTGACGTTCAAAAATAAAACATTTGAAAACGGACCATTTTCCACATTTCTGAAGCATGACGTAATGGGGGGGTGTTATCTCTTTTGTCGAAAATCAGCCGTTTTTGCTCGAACATTAAATGCCTCCAAATGGTATTTAATTAACTTCCCGGGGTGAAGAAACCCTTTTTGAGAACTCAGAGTGAGTAAATTGGCCATTTTCATGCACTTTTAACCATTCCATAAATCTTGTGTTTTGGGCCCCTGGAAGCATGAAAATCACTTTAAACATGCTAATTTTAGCTCTAACACTGATGATCCACCTACAAATGTGAACTGACGTTCAAAAATAAAACATTTGAAAACGGACCATTTTCCACATTTCTGAAGCATGACGTAATGGGGGGGTGTTATCTCTTTTGTCGAAAATCAGCCGTTTTTGCTCGAACATTAAATGCCTCCAAATGGTATTTAATTAACTTCCCGAGCCCCTGGAAGCATGAAAATCACTTTAAACATGCTAATTTTAGCTCTAACACTGATGATCCACCTACAAATGTGAACTGACGTTCAAAAATAAAACATTTGAAAACGGACCATTTTCCACATTTCTGAAGCATGACGTAATGGGGGGGTGTTATCTCTTTTGTCGAAAATCAGCCGTTTTTGCTCGAACATTAAATGCCTCCAAATGGTATTTAATTAACTTCCCGGGGTGAAGAAACCCTTTTTGAGAACTCAGAGTGAGTAAATTGGCCATTTTCATGCACTTTTAACCATTCCATAAATCTTGTGTTTTGGGCCCCTGGAAGCATGAAAATCACTTTAAACATGCTAATTTTAGCTCTAACACTGATGATCCACCTACAAATGTGAACTGACGTTCAAAAATAAAACATTTGAAAACGGACCATTTTCCACATTTCTGAAGCATGACGTAATGGGGGGGTGTTATCTCTTTTGTCGAAAATCAGCCGTTTTTGCTCGAACATTAAATGCCTCCAAATGGTATTTAATTAACTTCCCGGGGTGAAGAAACCCTTTTTGAGAACTCAGAGTGAGTAAATTGGCCATTTTCATGCACTTTTAACCATTCCATAAATCTTGTGTTTTGGGCCCCTGGAAGCATGAAAATCACTTTAAACATGCTAATTTTAGCTCTAACACTGATGATCCACCTACAAATGTGAACTGACGTTCAAAAATAAAACATTTGAAAACGGACCATTTTCCACATTTCTGAAGCATGACGTAATGGGGGGGTGTTATCTCTTTTGTCGAAAATCAGCCGTTTTTGCTCGAACATTAAATGCCTCCAAATGGTATTTAATTAACTTCCCGGGGTGAAGAAACCCTTTTTGAGAACTCAGAGTGAGTAAATTGGCCATTTTCATGCACTTTTAACCATTCCATAAATCTTGTGTTTTGGGCCCCTGGAAGCATGAAAATCACTTTAAACATGCTAATTTTAGCTCTAACACTGATGATCCACCTACAAATGTGAACTGACGTTCAAAAATAAAACATTTGAAAACGGACCATTTTCCACATTTCTGAAGCATGACGTAATGGGGGGGTGTTATCTCTTTTGTCGAAAATCAGCCGTTTTTGCTCGAACATTAAATGCCTCCAAATGGTATTTAATTAACTTCCCGGGGTGAAGAAACCCTTTTTGAGAACTCAGAGTGAGTAAATTGGCCATTTTCATGCACTTTTAACCATTCCATAAATCTTGTGTTTTGGGCCCCTGGAAGCATGAAAATCACTTTAAACATGCTAATTTTAGCTCTAACACTGATGATCCACCTACAAATGTGAACTGACGTTCAAAAATAAAACATTTGAAAACGGACCATTTTCCACATTTCTGAAGCATGACGTAATGGGGGGGTGTTATCTCTTTTGTCGAAAATCAGCCGTTTTTGCTCGAACATTAAATGCCTCCAAATTGTATTTAATTAACTTCCCGAGCCCCTGGAAGCATGAAAATCACTTTAAACATGCTAATTTTAGCTCTAACACTGATGATCCACCTACAAATGTGAACTGACGTTCAAAAATAAAACATTTGAAAACGGACCATTTTCCACATTTCTGAAGCATGACGTAATGGGGGGGTGTTATCTCTTTTGTCGAAAATCAGCCGTTTTTGCTCGAACATTAAATGCCTCCAAATGGTATTTAATTAACTTCCCGGGGTGAAGGAACCCTTTTTGAGAACTCAGAGTGAGTAAATTGGCCATTTTCATGCACTTTTAACCATTCCATAAATCTTGTGTTTTGGGCCCCTGGAAGCATGAAAATCACTTTAAACATGCTAATTTTAGCTCTAACACTGATGATCCACCTACAAATGTGAACTGACGTTCAAAAATAAAACATTTGAAAACGGACCATTTTCCACATTTCTGAAGCATGACGTAATGGGGGGGTGTTATCTCTTTTGTCGAAAATCAGCCGTTTTTGCTCGAACATTAAATGCCTCCAAATGGTATTTAATTAACTTCCCGAGCCCCTGGAAGCATGAAAATCACTTTAAACATGCTAATTTTAGCTCTAACACTGATGATCCACCTACAAATGTGAACTGACGTTCAAAAATAAAACATTTGAAAACGGACCATTTTCCACATTTCTGAAGCATGACGTAATGGGGGGGTGTTATCTCTTTTGTCGAAAATCAGCCGTTTTTGCTCGAACATTAAATGCCTCCAAATGGTATTTAATTAACTTCCCGGGGTGAAGAAACCCTTTTTGAGAACTCAGAGTGAGTAAATTGGCCATTTTCATGCACTTTTAACCATTCCATAAATCTTGTGTTTTGGGCCCCTGGAAGCATGAAAATCACTTTAAACATGCTAATTTTAGCTCTAACACTGATGATCCACCTACAAATGTGAACTGACGTTCAAAAATAAAACATTTGAAAACGGACCATTTTCCACATTTCTGAAGCATGACGTAATGGGGGGGTGTTATCTCTTTTGTCGAAAATCAGCCGTTTTTGCTCGAACATTAAATGCCTCCAAATGGTATTTAATTAACTTCCCGGGGTGAAGAAACCCTTTTTGAGAACTCAGAGTGAGTAAATTGGCCATTTTCATGCACTTTTAACCATTCCATAAATCTTGTGTTTTGGGCCCCTGGAAGCATGAAAATCACTTTAAACATGCTAATTTTAGCTCTAACACTGATGATCCACCTACAAATGTGAACTGACGTTCAAAAATAAAACATTTGAAAACGGACCATTTTCCACATTTCTGAAGCATGACGTAATGGGGGGGTGTTATCTCTTTTGTCGAAAATCAGCCGTTTTTGCTCGAACATTAAATGCCTCCAAATGGTATTTAATTAACTTCCCGGGGTGAAGAAACCCTTTTTGAGAACTCAGAGTGAGTAAATTGGCCATTTTCATGCACTTTTAACCATTCCATAAATCTTGTGTTTTGGGCCCCTGGAAGCATGAAAATCACTTTAAACATGCTAATTTTAGCTCTAACACTGATGATCCACCTACAAATGTGAACTGACGTTCAAAAATAAAACATTTGAAAACGGACCATTTTCCACATTTCTGAAGCATGACGTAATGGGGGGGTGTTATCTCTTTTGTCGAAAATCAGCCGTTTTTGCTCGAACATTAAATGCCTCCAAATGGTATTTAATTAACTTCCCGGGGTGAAGAAACCCTTTTTGAGAACTCAGAGTGAGTAAATTGGCCATTTTCATGCACTTTTAACCATTCCATAAATCTTGTGTTTTGGGCCCCTGGAAGCATGAAAATCACTTTAAACATGCTAATTTTAGCTCTAACACTGATGATCCACCTACAAATGTGAACTGACGTTCAAAAATAAAACATTTGAAAACGGACCATTTTCCACATTTCTGAAGCAAGACGTAATGGGGGGGTGTTATCTCTTTTGTCGAAAATCAGCCGTTTTTGCTCGAACATTAAATGCCTCCAAATGGTATTTAATTAACTTCCCGAGCCCCTGGAAGCATGAAAATCACTTTAAACATGCTAATTTTAGCTCTAACACTGATGATCCACCTACAAATGTGAACTGACGTTCAAAAATAAAACATTTGAAAACGGACCATTTTCCACATTTCTGAAGCATGACGTAATGGGGGGGTGTTATCTCTTTTGTCGAAAATCAGCAGTTTTTGCTCGAACATTAAATGCCTCCAAATGGTATTTAATTAACTTCCCGGGGTGAAGAAACCCTTTTTGAGAACTCAGAGTGAGTAAATTGGCCATTTTCATGCACTTTTAACCATTCCATAAATCTTGTGTTTTGGGCTCCTGGAAGCATGAAAATCACTTTAAACATGCTAATTTTAGCTCTAACACTAATGATCCACCTACAAATGTGAACTGACGTTCAAAAATAAAACATTTGAAAACGGACCATTTTCCACATTTCTGAAGCATGACGTAATGGGGGGGTGTTATCTCTTTTGTCGAAAATCAGCCGTTTTTGCTCGAACATTAAATGCCTCCAAATGGTATTTAATTAACTTCCCGAGCCCCTGGAAGCATGAAAATCACTTTAAACATGCTAATTTTAGCTCTAACACTGATGATCCACCTACAAATGTGAACTGACGTTCAAAAATAAAACATTTGAAAACGGACCATTTTCCACATTTCTGAAGCATGACGTAATGGGGGGGTGTTATCTCTTTTGTCGAAAATCAGCCGTTTTTGCTCGAACATTAAATGCCTCCAAATTGTATTTAATTAACTTCCCGGGGTGAAGAAACCCTTTTTGAGAACTCAGAGTGAGTAAATTGGCCATTTTCATGCACTTTTAACCATTCCATAAATCTTGTGTTTTGGGCCCCTGGAAGCATGAAAATCACTTTAAACATGCTAATTTTAGCTCTAACACTGATGATCCACCTACAAATGTGAACTGACGTTCAAAAATAAAACATTTGAAAACGGACCATTTTCCACATTTCTGAAGCATGACGTAATGGGGGGGTGTTATCTCTTTTGTCGAAAATCAGCCGTTTTTGCTCGAACATTAAATGCCTCCAAATGGTATTTAATTAACTTCCCGGGGTGAAGAAACCCTTTTTGAGAACTCAGAGTGAGTAAATTGGCCATTTTCATGCACTTTTAACCATTCCATAAATCTTGTGTTTTGGGCCCCTGGAAGCATGAAAATCACTTTAAACATGCTAATTTTAGCTCTAACACTGATGATCCACCTACAAATGTGAACTGACGTTCAAAAATAAAACATTTGAAAACGGACCATTTTCCACATTTCTGAAGCATGACGTAATGGGGGGGTGTTATCTCTTTTGTCGAAAATCAGCCGTTTTTGCTCGAACATTAAATGCCTCCAAATGGTATTTAATTAACTTCCCGGGGTGAAGAAACCCTTTTTGAGAACTCAGAGTGAGTAAATTGGCCATTTTCATGCACTTTTAACCATTCCATAAATCTTGTGTTTTGGGCCCCTGGAAGCATGAAAATCACTTTAAACATGCTAATTTTAGCTCTAACACTGATGATCCACCTACAAATGTGAACTGACGTTCAAAAATAAAACATTTGAAAACGGACCATTTTCCACATTTCTGAAGCATGACGTAATGGGGGGGTGTTATCTCTTTTGTCGAAAATCAACCGTTTTTGCTCGAACATTAAATGCCTCCAAATGGTATTTAATTAACTTCCCGAGCCCCTGGAAGCATGAAAATCACTTTAAACATGCTAATTTTAGCTCTAACACTGATGATCCACCTACAAATGTGAACTGACCTTCAAAAATAAAACATTTGAAAACGGACCATTTTCCACATTTCTGAAGCATGACGTAATGGGGGGGTGTTATCTCTTTTGTCGAAAATCAGCCGTTTTTGCTCGAACATTAAATGCCTCCAAATGGTATTTAATTAACTTCCCGGGGTGAAGAACCCTTTTTGAGAACTCAGAGTGAGTAAATTGGCCATTTTCATGCACTTTTAACCATTCCATAAATCTTGTGTTTTGGGCCCCTGGAAGCATGAAAATCACTTTAAACATGCTAATTTTAGCTCTAACACTGATGATCCACCTACAAATGTGAACTGACGTTCAAAAATAAAACATTTGAAAACGGACCATTTTCCACATTTCTGAAGCATGACGTAATGGGGGGGTGTTATCTCTTTTGTCGAAAATCAGCCGTTTTTGCTCGAACATTAAATGCCTCCAAATGGTATTTAATTAACTTCCCGAGCCCCTGGAAGCATGAAAATCACTTTAAACATGCTAATTTTAGCTCTAACACTGATGATCCACCTACAAATGTGAACTGACGTTCAAAAATAAAACATTTGAAAACGGACCATTTTCCACATTTCTGAAGCATGACGTAATGGGGGGGTGTTATCTCTTTTGTCGAAAATCAGCCGTTTTTGCTCGAACATTAAATGCCTCCAAATGGTATTTAATTAACTTCCCGGGGTGAAGAAACCCTTTTTGAGAACTCAGAGTGAGTAAATTGGCCATTTTCATGCACTTTTAACCATTCCATAAATCTTGTGTTTTGGGCCCCTGGAAGCATGAAAATCACTTTAAACATGCTAATTTTAGCTCTAACACTGTTGATCCACCTACAAATGTGAACTGACGTTCAAAAATAAAACATTTGAAAACGGACCATTTTCCACATTTCTGAAGCATGACGTAATGGGGGGGTGTTATCTCTTTTGTCGAAAATCAGCCGTTTTTGCTCGAACATTAAATGCCTCCAAATGGTATTTAATTAACTTCCCGAGCCCCTGGAAGCATGAAAATCACTTTAAACATGCTAATTTTAGCTCTAACACTGATGATCCACCTACAAATGTGAACTGACGTTCAAAAATAAAACATTTGAAAACGGACCATTTTCCACATTTCTGAAGCATGACGTAATGGGGGGGTGTTATCTCTTTTGTCGAAAATCAGCCGTTTTTGCTCGAACATTAAATGCCTCCAAATGGTATTTAATTAACTTCCCGAGCCCCTGGAAGCATGAAAATCACTTTAAACATGCTAATTTTAGCTCTAACACTGATGATCCACCTACAAATGTGAACTGACGTTCAAAAATAAAACATTTGAAAACGGACCATTTTCCACATTTCTGAAGCATGACGTAATGGGGGGGTGTTATCTCTTTTGTCGAAAATCAGCCGTTTTTGCTCGAACATTAAATGCCTCCAAATGGTATTTAATTAACTTCCCGGGGTGAAGAAACCCTTTTTGAGAACTCAGAGTGAGTAAATTGGCCATTTTCATGCACTTTTAACCATTCCATAAATCTTGTGTTTTGGGCCCCTGGAAGCATGAAAATCACTTTAAACATGCTAATTTTAGCTCTAACACTGATGATCCACCTACAAATGTGAACTGACGTTCAAAAATAAAACATTTGAAAACGGACCATTTTCCACATTTCTGAAGCATGACGTAATGGGGGGGTGTTATCTCTTTTGTCGAAAATCAGCCGTTTTTGCTCGAACATTAAATGCCTCCAAATGGTATTTAATTAACTTCCCGAGCCCCTGGAAGCATGAAAATCACTTTAAACATGCTAATTTTAGCTCTAACACTGATGATCCACCTACAAATGTGAACTGACGTTCAAAAATAAAACATTTGAAAACGGACCATTTTCCACATTTCTGAAGCATGACGTAATGGGGGGGTGTTATCTCTTTTGTCGAAAATCAGCCGTTTTTGCTCGAACATTAAATGCCTCCAAATGGTATTTATTTCACTTCCCGAGCCCCTGGAAGCATGAAAATCACTTTAAACATGCTAATTTTAGCTCTAACACTGATGATTCACCTACAAATGTGAACTGACGTTCAAAAATAAAACATTTGAAAACGGACCATTTTCCACATTTCTGAAGCATGACGTAATGGGGGGGTGTTATCTCTTGTCGAAAATCAGCCGTTTTTGCTCGAACATTAAATGCCTCCAAATGGTATTTAATTAACTTCCCGAGCCCCTGGAAGCATGAAAATCACTTTAAACATGCTAATTTTAGCTCTAACACTGATGATCCACCTACAAATTTGAACTGACGTTCAAAAATAAAACATTTGAAAACGGACCATTTTCCACATTTCTGAAGCATGACTTAATGGGGGGGTGTTATCTCTTTTGTCGAAAATCAGCCTTTTTTGCTCGAACATTAAATGCCTCCAAATGGTATTTAATTAACTTCCCGGGGTGAAGAAACCCTTTTTGAGAACTCAGAGTGAGTAAATTGGCCTTTTTCATGCACTTTTAACCATTCCATAAATCTTGTGTTTTGGGCCCCTGGAAGCATGAAAATCACTTTAAACATGCTAATTTTAGCTCTAACACTGATGATCCACCTACAAATGTGAACTGACGTTCAAAAATAAAACATTTGAAAACGGACCATTTTCCACATTTCTGAAGCATGACGTAATGGGGGGGTGTTATCTCTTTTGTCGAAAATCAGCCGTTTTTGCTCGAACATTAAATGCCTCCAAATGGTATTTAATTAACTTCCCGAGCCCCTGGAAGCATGAAAATCACTTTAAACATGCTAATTTTAGCTCTAACACTGATGATCCACCTACAAATGTGAACTGACGTTCAAAAATAAAACATTTGAAAACGGACCATTTTCCACATTTCTGAAGCATGACGTAATGGGGGGGTGTTATCTCTTTTGTCGAAAATCAGCCGTTTTTGCTCGAACATTAAATGCCTCCAAATGGTATTTAATTAACTTCCCGAGCCCCTGGAAGCATGAAAATCACTTTAAACATGCTAATTTTAGCTCTAACACTGATGATCCACCTACAAATGTGAACTGACGTTCAAAAATAAAACATTTGAAAACGGACCATTTTCCACATTTCTGAAGCATGACGTAATGGGGGGGTGTTATCTCTTTTGTCGAAAATCAGCCGTTTTTGCTCGAACATTAAATGCCTCCAAATGGTATTTAATTAACTTCCCGAGCCCCTGGAAGCATGAAAATCACTTTAAACATGCTAATTTTAGCTCTAACACTGATGATCCACCTACAAATGTGAACTGACGTTCAAAAATAAAACATTTGAAAACGGACCATTTTCCACATTTCTGAAGCATGACGTAATGGGGGGGTGTTATCTCTTTTGTCGAAAATCAGCCGTTTTTGCTCGAACATTAAATGCCTCTTAATGGTATTTAATTAACTTCCCGAGCCCCTGGAAGCATGAAAATCACTTTAAACATGCTAATTTTAGCTCTAACACTGATGATCCACCTACAAATGTGAACTGACGTTCAAAAATAAAACATTTGAAAACGGACCATTTTCCACATTTCTGAAGCATGACGTAATGGGGGGGTGTTATCTCTTTTGTCGAAAATCAGCCGTTTTTGCTCGAACATTAAATGCCTCCAAATGGTATTTAATTAACTTCCCGAGCCCCTGGAAGCATGAAAATCACTTTAAACATGCTAATTTTAGCTCTAACACTGATGATCCACCTACAAATGTGAACTGACGTTCAAAAATAAAACATTTGAAAACGGACCATTTTCCACATTTCTGAAGCATGACGTAATGGGGGGGTGTTATCTCTTTTGTCGAAAATCAGCCGTTTTTGCTCGAACATTAAATGCCTCCAAATGGTATTTAATTAACTTCCCGGGGTGAAGAAACCCTTTTTGAGAACTCAGAGTGAGTAAATTGGCCATTTTCATGCACTTTTAACCATTCCATAAATCTTGTGTTTTGGGCCCCTGGAAGCATGAAAATCACTTTAAACATGCTAATTTTAGCTCTAACACTGAATATCCACCTACAAATGTGAACTGACGTTCAAAAATAAAACATTTGAAAACGGACCATTTTCCACATTTCTGAAGCATGACGTAATGGGGGGGTGTTATCTCTTTTGTCGAAAATCAGCCGTTTTTGCTCGAACATTAAATGCCTCCAAATGGTATTTAATTAACTTCCCGGGGTGAAGAAACCCTTTTTGAGAACTCAGAGTGAGTAAATTGGCCATTTTCATGCACTTTTAACCATTCCATAAATCTTGTGTTTTGGGCCCCTGGAAGCATGAAAATCACTTTAAACATGCTAATTTTAGCTCTAACACTGATGATCCACCTACAAATGTGAACTGACGTTCAAAAATAAAACATTTGAAAACGGACCATTTTCCACATTTCTGAAGCATGACGTAATGGGGGGGTGTTATCTCTTTTGTCGAAAATCAGCCGTTTTTGCTCGAACATTAAATGCCTCCAAATGGTATTTAATTAACTTCCCGAGCCCCTGGAAGCATGAAAATCACTTTAAACATGCTAATTTTAGCTCTAACACTGATGATCCACCTACAAATGTGAACTGACGTTCAAAAATAAAACATTTGAAAACGGACCATTTTCCACATTTCTGAAGCATGACGTAATGGGGGGGTGTTATCTCTTTTGTCGAAAATCAGCCGTTTTTGCTCGAACATTAAATGCCTCCAAATGGTATTTAATTAACTTCCCGAGCCCCTGGAAGCATGAAAATCACTTTAAACATGCTAATTTTAGCTCTAACACTGATGATCCACCTACAAATGTGAACTGACGTTCAAAAATAAAACATTTGAAAACGGACCATTTTCCACATTTCTGAAGCATGACGTAATGGGGGGGTGTTATCTCTTTTGTCGAAAATCAGCCGTTTTTGCTCGAACATTAAATGCCTCCAAATGGTATTTAATTAACTTCCCGAGCCCCTGGAAGCATGAAAATCACTTTAAACATGCTAATTTTAGCTCTAACACTGATGATCCACCTACAAATGTGAACTGACGTTCAAAAATAAAACATTTGAAAACGGACCATTTTCCACATTTCTGAAGCATGACGTAATGGGGGGGTGTTATCTCTTTTGTCGAAAATCAGCCGTTTTTGCTCGAACATTAAATGCCTCCAAATGGTATTTAATTAACTTCCCGAGCCCCTGGAAGCATGAAAATCACTTTAAACATGCTAATTTTAGCTCTAACACTGATGATCCACCTACAAATGTGAACTGACGTTCAAAAATAAAACATTTGAAAACGGACCATTTTCCACATTTCTGAAGCATGACGTAATGGGGGGGTGTTATCTCTTTTGTCGAAAATCAGCCGTTTTTGCTCGAACATTAAATGCCTCCAAATGGTATTTAATTAACTTCCTGAGCCCCTGGAAGCATGAAAATCACTTTAAACATGCTAATTTTAGCTCTAACACTGATGATCCACCTACAAATGTGAACTGACGTTCAAAAATAAAACATTTGAAAACGGACCATTTTCCACATTTCTGAAGCATGACGTAATGGGGGGGTGTTATCTCTTTTGTCGAAAATCAGCCGTTTTTGCTCGAACATTAAATGCCTCCAAATGGTATTTAATTAACTTCCCGGGGTGAAGAAACCCTTTTTGAGAACTCAGAGTGAGTAAATTGGCCATTTTCATGCACTTTTAACCATTCCATAAATCTTGTGTTTTGGGCCCCTGGAAGCATGAAAATCACTTTAAACATGCTAATTTGAGCTCTAACACTGATGATCCACCTACAAATGTGAACTGACATTCAAAAATAAAACATTTGAAAACGGACCATTTTCCACATTTCTGAAGCATGACGTAATGGGGGGGTGTTATCTCTTTTGTCGAAAATCAGCCGTTTTTGCTCGAACATTAAATGCCTCCAAATGGTATTTAATTAACTTCCCGAGCCCCTGGAAGCATGAAAATCACTTTAAACATGCTAATTTTAGCTCTAACACTGATGATCCACCTACAAATGTGAACTGACGTTCAAAAATAAAACATTTGAAAACGGACCATTTTCCACATTTCTGAAGCATGACGTAATGGGGGGGTGTTATCTCTTTTGTCGAAAATCAGCCGTTTTTGCTCGAACATTAAATGCCTCCAAATGGTATTTAATTAACTTCCCGAGCCCCTGGAAGCATGAAAATCACTTTAAACATGCTAATTTTAGCTCTAACACTGATGATCCACCTACAAATGTGAACTGACGTTCAAAAATAAAACATTTGAAAACTGACCATTTTCCACATTTCTGAAGCATGACGTAATGGGGGGGTGTTATCTCTTTTGTCGAAAATCAGCCGTTTTTGCTCGAACATTAAATGCCTCCAAATGGTATTTAATTAACTTCCCGAGCCCCTGGAAGCATGAAAATCACTTTAAACATGCTAATTTTAGCTCTAACACTGATGATCCACCTACACATGTGAACTGACGTTCAAAAATAAAACATTTGAAAACGGACCATTTTCCACATTTCTGAAGCATGACGTAATGGGGGGGTGTTATCTCTTTTGTCGAAAATCAGCCGTTTTTGCTCGAACATTAAATGCCTCCAAATGGTATTTAATTAACTTCCCGAGCCCCTGGAAGCATGAAAATCACTTTAAACATGCTAATTTTAGCTCTAACACTGATGATCCACCTACAAATGTGAACTGACGTTCAAAAATAAAACATTTGAAAACGGACCATTTTCCACATTTCTGAAGCATGACGTAATGGGGGGGTGTTATCTCTTTTGTCGAAAATCAGCCGTTTTTGCTCGAACATTAAATGCCTCCAAATGGTATTTATTTCACTTCCCGAGCCCCTGGAAGCATGAAAATCACTTTAAACATGCTAATTTTAGCTCTAACACTGATGATCCACCTACAAATGTGAACTGACGTTCAAAAATAAAACATTTGAAAACGGACCATTTTCCACATTTCTGAAGCATGACGTAATGGGGGGGTGTTATCTCTTTTGTCGAAAATCAGCCGTTTTTGCTCGAACATTAAATGCCTCCAAATGGTATTTAATTAACTTCCCGAGCCCCTGGAAGCATGAAAATCACTTTAAACATGCTAATTTTAGCTCTAACACTGATGATCCACCTACAAATGTGAACTGACGTTCAAAAATAAAACATTTGAAAACGGACCATTTTCCACATTTCTGAAGCATGACGTAATGGGGGGGTGTTATCTCTTTTGTCGAAAATCAGCCGTTTTTGCTCGAACATTAAATGCCTCCAAATGGTATTTAATTAACTTCCCGAGCCCCTGGAAGCATGAAAATCACTTTAAACATGCTAATTTTAGCTCTAACACTGATGATCCACCTACAAATGTGAACTGACGTTCAAAAATAAAACATTTGAAAACGGACCATTTTCCACATTTCTGAAGCATGACGTAATGGGGGGGTGTTATCTCTTTTGTCGAAAATCAGCCGTTTTTGCTCGAACATTAAATGCCTCCAAATGGTATTTAATTAACTTCCCGAGCCCCTGGAAGCATGAAAATCACTTTAAACATGCTAATTTTAGCTCTAACACTGATGATCCACCTACAAATGTGAACTGACGTTCAAAAATAAAACATTTGAAAACGGACCATTTTCCACATTTCTGAAGCATGACGTAATGGGGGGGTGTTATCTCTTTTGTCGAAAATCAGCCGTTTTTGCTCGAACATTAAATGCCTCCAAATGGTATTTAATTAACTTCCCGAGCCCCTGGAAGCATGAAAATCACT
Organism: Lissotriton vulgaris; assembly: GCF_964263255.1. Taxonomy (NCBI): domain Eukaryota; kingdom Metazoa; phylum Chordata; class Amphibia; order Caudata; family Salamandridae; genus Lissotriton; species Lissotriton vulgaris. The sequence continues at coordinate 10,644 of NW_028243333.1, read as the reverse complement.
TTAAACATGCTAATTTTAGCTCTAACACTGATGATCCACCTACAAATGTGAACTGACGTTCAAAAATAAAACATTTGAAAACGGACCATTTTCCACATTTCTGAAGCATGACGTAATGGGGGGGTGTTATCTCTTTTGTCGAAAATCAGCCGTTTTTGCTCGAACATTAAATGCCTCCAAATGGTATTTAATTAACTTCCCGAGCCCCTGGAAGCATGAAAATCACTTTAAACATGCTAATTTTAGCTCTAACACTGATGATCCACCTACAAATGTGAACTGACGTTCAAAAATAAAACATTTGAAAACGGACCATTTTCCACATTTCTGAAGCATGACGTAATGGGGGGGTGTTATCTCTTTTGTCGAAAATCAGCCGTTTTTGCTCGAACATTAAATGCCTCCAAATGGTATTTAATTAACTTCCCGAGCCCCTCGAAGCATGAAAATCACTTTAAACATGCTAATTTTAGCTCTAACACTGATGATCCACCTACAAATGTGAACTGACGTTCAAAAATAAAACATTTGAAAACGGACCATTTTCCACATTTCTGAAGCATGACGTAATGGGGGGGTGTTATCTCTTTTGTCGAAAATCAGCCGTTTTTGCTCGAACATTAAATGCCTCCAAATGGTATTTAATTAACTTCCCGAGCCCCTGGAAGCATGAAAATCACTTTAAACATGCTAATTTTAGCTCTAACACTGATGATCCACCTACAAATGTGAACTGACGTTCAAAAATAAAACATTTGAAAATGGACCATTTTCCACATTTCTGAAGCATGACGTAATGGGGGGGTGTTATCTCTTTTGTCGAAAATCAGCCGTTTTTGCTCGAACATTAAATGCCTCTTAATGGTATTTAATTAACTTCCCGAGCCCCTGGAAGCATGAAAATCACTTTAAACATGCTAATTTTAGCTCTAACACTGATGATCCACCTACAAATGTGAACTGACGTTCAAAAATAAAACATTTGAAAACGGACCATTTTCCACATTTCTGAAGCATGACGTAATGGGGGGGTGTTATCTCTTTTGTCGAAAATCAGCCGTTTTTGCTCGAACATTAAATGCCTCCAAATGGTATTTAATTAACTTCCCGAGCCCCTGGAAGCATGAAAATCACTTTAAACATGCTAATTTTAGCTCTAACACTGATGATCCACCTACAAATGTGAACTGACGTTCAAAAATAAAACATTTGAAAACGGACCATTTTCCACATTTCTGAAGCATGACGTAATGGGGGGGTGTTATCTCTTTTGTCGAAAATCAGCCGTTTTTGCTCGAACATTAAATGCCTCCAAATGGTATTTAATTAACTTCCCGGGGTGAAGAAACCCTTTTTGAGAACTCAGAGTGAGTAAATTGGCCATTTTCATGCACTTTTAACCATTCCATAAATCTTGTGTTTTGGGCCCCTGGAAGCATGAAAATCACTTTAAACATGCTAATTTTAGCTCTAACACTGATGATCCACCTACAAATGTGAACTGACGTTCAAAAATAAAACATTTGAAAACGGACCATTTTCCACATTTCTGAAGCATGACGTAATGGGGGGGTGTTATCTCTTTTGTCGAAAATCAGCCGTTTTTGCTCGAACATTAAATGCCTCCAAATGGTATTTAATTAACTTCCCGAGCCCCTGAAAGCATGAAAATCACTTTAAACATGCTAATTTTAGCTCTAACACTGATGATCCACCTACAAATGTGAACTGACGTTCAAAAATAAAACATTTGAAAACGGACCATTTTCCACATTTCTGAAGCATGACGTAATGGGGGGGTGTTATCTCTTTTGTCGAAAATCAGCCGTTTTTGCTCGAACATTAAATGCCTCCAAATGGTATTTAATTAACTTCCCGAGCCCCTGGAAGCATGAAAATCACTTTAAACATGCTAATTTTAGCTCTAACACTGATGATCCACCTACAAATGTGAACTGACGTTCAAAAATAAAACATTTGAAAACGGACCATTTTCCACATTTCTGAAGCATGACGTAATGGGGGGGTGTTATCTCTTTTGTCGAAAATCAGCCGTTTTTGCTCGAACATTAAATGCCTCCAAATGGTATTTAATTAACTTCCCGAGCCCCTGGAAGCATGAAAATCACTTTAAACATGCTAATTTTAGCTCTAACACTGATGATCCACCTACAAATGTGAACTGACGTTCAAAAATAAAACATTTGAAAACGGACCATTTTCCACATTTCTGAAGCATGACGTAATGGGGGGGTGTTATCTCTTTTGTCGAAAATCAGCCGTTTTTGCTCGAACATTAAATGCCTCCAAATGGTATGTAATTAACTTCCCGAGCCCCTGGAAGCATGAAAATCACTTTAAACATGCTAATTTTAGCTCTAACACTGATGATCCACCTACAAATGTGAACTGACGTTCAAAAATAAAACATTTGAAAACGGACCATTTTCCACATTTCTGAAGCATGACGTAATGGGGGGGTGTTATCTCTTTTGTCGAAAATCAGCCGTTTTTGCTCGAACATTAAATGCCTCCAAATGGTATTTAATTAACTTCCCGAGCCCCTGGAAGCATGAAAATCACTTTAAACATGCTAATTTTAGCTCTAACACTGATGATCCACCTACAAATGTGAACTGACGTTCAAAAATAAAACATTTGAAAACGGACCATTTTCCACATTTCTGAAGCATGACGTAAAGGGGGGGTGTTATCTCTTTTGTCGAAAATCAGCCGTTTTTGCTCGAACATTAAATGCCTCCAAATGGTATTTAATTAACTTCCCGGGGTGAAGAAACCCTTTTTGAGAACTCAGAGTGAGTAAATTGGCCATTTTCAAGCACTTTTAACCATTCCATAAATCTTGTGTTTTGGGCCCCTGGAAGCATGAAAATCACTTTAAACATGCTAATTTTAGCTCTAACACTGATGATCCACCTACAAATGTGAACTGACGTTCAAAAATAAAACATTTGAAAACGGACCATTTTCCACATTTCTGAAGCATGACGTAATGGGGGGGTGTTATCTCTTTTGTCGAAAATCAGCCGTTTTTGCTCGAACATTAAATGCCTCCAAATGGTATTTAATTAACTTCCCGAGCCCCTGGAAGCATGAAAATCACTTTAAACATGCTAATTTTAGCTCTAACACTGATGATCCACCTACAAATGTGAACTGACGTTCAAAAATAAAACATTTGAAAACGGACCATTTTCCACATTTCTGAAGCATGACGTAATGGGGGGGTGTTATCTCTTTTGTCGAAAATCAGCCGTTTTTGCTCGAACATTAAATGCCTCCAAATGGTATTTAATTAACTTCCCGGGGTGAAGAAACCCTTTTTGAGAACTCAGAGTGAGTAAATTGGCCATTTTCATGCACTTTTAACCATTCCATAAATCTTGTGTTTTGGGCCCCTGGAAGCATGAAAATCACTTTAAACATGCTCATTTTAGCTCTAACACTGATGATCCACCTACAAATGTGAACTGACGTTCAAAAATAAAACATTTGAAAACGGACCATTTTCCACATTTCTGAAGCATGACGTAATGGGGGGGTGTTATCTCTTTTGTCGAAAATCAGCCGTTTTTGCTCGAACATTAAATGCCTCCAAATGGTATTTAATAAACTTCCCGAGCCCCTGGAAGCATGAAAATCACTTTAAACATGCTAATTTTAGCTCTAACACTGATGATCCACCTACAAATGTGAACTGACGTTCAAAAATAAAACATTTGAAAACGGACCATTTTCCACATTTCTGAAGCATGACGTAATGGGGGGGTGTTATCTCTTTTGTCGAAAATCAGCCGTTTTTGCTCGAACATTAAATGCCTCAAAATGGTATTTAATTAACTTCCCGAGCCCCTGGAAGCATGAAAATCACTTTAAACATGCTAATTTTAGCTCTAACACTGATGATCGACCTACAAATGTGAACTGACGTTCAAAAATAAAACATTTGAAAACGGACCATTTTCCACATTTCTGAAGCATGACGTAATGGGGGGGTGTTATCTCTTTTGTCGAAAATCAGCCGTTTTTGCTCGAACATTAAATGCCTCCAAATGGTATTTATTTCACTTCCCGAGCCCCTGGAAGCATGAAAATCACTTTAAACATGCTAATTTTAGCTCTAACACTGATGATCCACCTACAAATGTGAACTGACGTTCAAAAATAAAACATTTGAAAACGGACCATTTTCCACATTTCTGAAGCATGACGTAATGGGGGGGTGTTATCTCTTTTGTCGAAAATCAGCCGTTTTTGCTCGAACATTAAATGCCTCCAAATGGTATTTAATTAACTTCCCGAGCCCCTGGAAGCATGAAAATCACTTTAAACATGCTAATTTTAGCTCTAACACTGATGATCCACCTACAAATTTGAACTGACGTTCAAAAATAAAACATTTGAAAACGGACCATTTTCCACATTTCTGAAGCATGACGTAATGGGGGGGTGTTATCTCTTTTGTCGAAAATCAGCCGTTTTTGCTCGAACATTAAATGCCTCCAAATGGTATTTAATTAACTTCCTGGGGTGAAGAAACCCTTTTTGAGAACTCAGAGTGAGTAAATTGGCCATTTTCATGCACTTTTAACCATTCCATAAATCTTGTGTTTTGGGCCCCTGGAAGCATGAAAATCACTTTAAACATGCTAATTTTAGCTCTAACACTGATGATCCACCTACAAATGTGAACTGACGTTCAAAAATAAAACATTTGAAAACGGACCATTTTCCACATTTCTGAAGCATGACGTAATGGGGGGGTGTTATCTCTTTTGTCGAAAATCAGCCGTTTTTGCTCGAACATTAAATGCCTCCAAATGGTATTTAATTAACTTCCCGAGCCCCTGGAAGCATGAAAATCACTTTAAACATGCTAATTTTAGCTCTAACACTGATGATCCACCTACAAATGTGAACTGACGTTCAAAAATAAAACATTTGAAAATGGACCATTTTCCACATTTCTGAAGCATGACGTAATGGGGGGGTGTTATCTCTTTTGTCGAAAATCAGCCGTTTTTGCTCGAACATTAAATGCCTCCAAATGGTATTTAATTAACTTCCCGAGCCCCTGGAAGCATGAAAATCACTTTAAACATGCTAATTTTAGCTCTAACACTGATGATCCACCTACAAATGTGAACTGACGTTCAAAAATAAAACATTTGAAAACGGACCATTTTCCACATTTCTGAAGCATGACGTAATGGGGGGGTGTTATCTCTTTTGTCGAAAATCAGCCGTTTTTGCTCGAACATTAAATGCCTCCAAATGGTATTTAATTAACTTCCCGAGCCCCTGGAAGCATGAAAATCACTTTAAACATGCTAATTTTAGCTCTAACACTGATGATCCACCTACAAATGTGAACTGACGTTCAAAAATAAAACATTTGAAAATGGACCATTTTCCACATTTCTGAAGCATGACGTAATGGGGGGGTGTTATCTCTTTTGTCGAAAATCAGCCGTTTTTGCTCGAACATTAAATGCCTCTTAATGGTATTTAATTAACTTCCCGAGCCCCTGGAAGCATGAAAATCACTTTAAACATGCTAATTTTAGCTCTAACACTGATGATCCACCTACAAATGTGAACTGACGTTCAAAAATAAAACATTTGAAAACGGACCATTTTCCACATTTCTGAAGCATGACGTAATGGGGGGGTGTTATCTCTTTTGTCGAAAATCAGCCGTTTTTGCTCGAACATTAAATGCCTCCAAATGGTATTTAATTAACTTCCCGAGCCCCTGGAAGCATGAAAATCACTTTAAACATGCTAATTTTAGCTCTAACACTGATGATCCACCTACAAATGTGAACTGACGTTCAAAAATAAAACATTTGAAAACGGACCATTTTCCACATTTCTGAAGCATGACGTAATGGGGGGGTGTTATCTCTTTTGTCGAAAATCAGCCGTTTTTGCTCGAACATTAAATGCCTCCAAATGGTATTTAATTAACTTCCCGGGGTGAAGAAACCCTTTTTGAGAACTCAGAGTGAGTAAATTGGCCATTTTCATGCACTTTTAACCATTCCATAAATCTTGTGTTTTGGGCCCCTGGAAGCATGAAAATCACTTTAAACATGCTAATTTTAGCTCTAACACTGATGATCCACCTACAAATGTGAACTGACGTTCAAAAATAAAACATTTGAAAACGGACCATTTTCCACATTTCTGAAGCATGACGTAATGGGGGGGTGTTATCTCTTTTGTCGAAAATCAGCCGTTTTTGCTCGAACATTAAATGCCTCCAAATGGTATTTAATTAACTTCCCGGGGTGAAGAAACCCTTTTTGAGAACTCAGAGTGAGTAAATTGGCCATTTTCATGCACTTTTAACCATTCCATAAATCTTGTGTTTTGGGCCCCTGGAAGCATGAAAATCACTTTAAACATGCTAATTTTAGCTCTAACACTGATGATCCACCTACAAATGTGAACTGACGTTCAAAAATAAAACATTTGAAAACGGACCATTTTCCACATTTCTGAAGCATGACGTAATGGGGGGGTGTTATCTCTTTTGTCGAAAATCAGCCGTTTTTGCTCGAACATTAAATGCCTCCAAATGGTATTTAATTAACTTCCCGAGCCCCTGAAAGCATGAAAATCACTTTAAACATGCTAATTTTAGCTCTAACACTGATGATCCACCTACAAATGTGAACTGACGTTCAAAAATAAAACATTTGAAAACGGACCATTTTCCACATTTCTGAAGCATGACGTAATGGGGGGGTGTTATCTCTTTTGTCGAAAATCAGCCGTTTTTGCTCGAACATTAAATGCCTCCAAATGGTATTTAATTAACTTCCCGAGCCCCTGGAAGCATGAAAATCACTTTAAACATGCTAATTTTAGCTCTAACACTGATGATCCACCTACAAATGTGAACTGACGTTCAAAAATAAAACATTTGAAAACGGACCATTTTCCACATTTCTGAAGCATGACGTAATGGGGGGGTGTTATCTCTTTTGTCGAAAATCAGCCGTTTTTGCTCGAACATTAAATGCCTCCAAATGGTATTTAATTAACTTCCCGAGCCCCTGGAAGCATGAAAATCACTTTAAACATGCTAATTTTAGCTCTAACACTGATGATCCACCTACAAATGTGAACTGACGTTCAAAAATAAAACATTTGAAAACGGACCATTTTCCACATTTCTGAAGCATGACGTAATGGGGGGGTGTTATCTCTTTTGTCGAAAATCAGCCGTTTTTGCTCGAACATTAAATGCCTCCAAATGGTATGTAATTAACTTCCCGAGCCCCTGGAAGCATGAAAATCACTTTAAACATGCTAATTTTAGCTCTAACACTGATGATCCACCTACAAATGTGAACTGACGTTCAAAAATAAAACATTTGAAAACGGACCATTTTCCACATTTCTGAAGCATGACGTAATGGGGGGGTGTTATCTCTTTTGTCGAAAATCAGCCGTTTTTGCTCGAACATTAAATGCCTCCAAATGGTATTTAATTAACTTCCCGAGCCCCTGGAAGCATGAAAATCACTTTAAACATGCTAATTTTAGCTCTAACACTGATGATCCACCTACAAATGTGAACTGACGTTCAAAAATAAAACATTTGAAAACGGACCATTTTCCACATTTCTGAAGCATGACGTAAAGGGGGGGTGTTATCTCTTTTGTCGAAAATCAGCCGTTTTTGCTCGAACATTAAATGCCTCCAAATGGTATTTAATTAACTTCCCGGGGTGAAGAAACCCTTTTTGAGAACTCAGAGTGAGTAAATTGGCCATTTTCATGCACTTTTAACCATTCCATAAATCTTGTGTTTTGGGCCCCTGGAAGCATGAAAATCACTTTAAACATGCTAATTTTAGCTCTAACACTGATGATCCACCTACAAATGTGAACTGACGTTCAAAAATAAAACATTTGAAAACGGACCATTTTCCACATTTCTGAAGCATGACGTAATGGGGGGGTGTTATCTCTTTTGTCGAAAATCAGCCGTTTTTGCTCGAACATTAAATGCCTCCAAATGGTATTTAATTAACTTCCCGAGCCCCTGGAAGCATGAAAATCACTTTAAACATGCTAATTTTAGCTCTAACACTGATGATCCACCTACAAATGTGAACTGACGTTCAAAAATAAAACATTTGAAAACGGACCATTTTCCACATTTCTGAAGCATGACGTAATGGGGGGGTGTTATCTCTTTTGTCGAAAATCAGCCGTTTTTGCTCGAACATTAAATGCCTCCAAATGGTATTTAATTAACTTCCCGGGGTGAAGAAACCCTTTTTGAGAACTCAGAGTGAGTAAATTGGCCATTTTCATGCACTTTTAACCATTCCATAAATCTTGTGTTTTGGGCCCCTGGAAGCATGAAAATCACTTTAAACATGCTAATTTTAGCTCTAACACTGATGATCCACCTACAAATGTGAACTGACGTTCAAAAATAAAACATTTGAAAACGGACCATTTTCCACATTTCTGAAGCATGACGTAATGGGGGGGTGTTATCTCTTTTGTCGAAAATCAGCCGTTTTTGCTCGAACATTAAATGCCTCCAAATGGTATTTAATAAACTTCCCGAGCCCCTGGAAGCATGAAAATCACTTTAAGCATGCTAATTTTAGCTCTAACACTGATGATCCACCTACAAATGTGAACTGACGTTCAAAAATAAAACATTTGAAAACGGACCATTTTCCACATTTCTGAAGCATGACGTAATGGGGGGGTGTTATCTCTTTTGTCGAAAATCAGCCGTTTTTGCTCGAACATTAAATGCCTCAAAATGGTATTTAATTAACTTCCCGAGCCCCTGGAAGCATGAAAATCACTTTAAACATGCTAATTTTAGCTCTAACACTGATGATCCACCTACAAATGTGAACTGACGTTCAAAAATAAAACATTTGAAAACGGACCATTTTCCACATTTCTGAAGCATGACGTAATGGGGGGGTGTTATCTCTTTTGTCGAAAATCAGCCGTTTTTGCTCGAACATTAAATGCCTCCAAATGGTATTTATTTCACTTCCCGAGCCCCTGGAAGCATGAAAATCACTTTAAACATGCTAATTTTAGCTCTAACACTGATGATCCACCTACAAATGTGAACTGACGTTCAAAAATAAAACATTTGAAAACGGACCATTTTCCACATTTCTGAAGCATGACGTAATGGGGGGGTGTTATCTCTTTTGTCGAAAATCAGCCGTTTTTGCTCGAACATTAAATGCCTCCAAATGGTATTTAATTAACTTCCCGAGCCCCTGGAAGCATGAAAATCACTTTAAACATGCTAATTTTAGCTCTAACACTGATGATCCACCTACAAATTTGAACTGACGTTCAAAAATAAAACATTTGAAAACGGACCATTTTCCACATTTCTGAAGCATGACGTAATGGGGGGGTGTTATCTCTTTTGTCGAAAATCAGCAGTTTTTGCTCGAACATTAAATGCCTCCAAATGGTATTTAATTAACTTCCCGGGGTGAAGAAACCCTTTTTGAGAACTCAGAGTGAGTAAATTGGCCATTTTCATGCACTTTTAACCATTCCATAAATCTTGTGTTTTGGGCCCCTGGAAGCATGAAAATCACTTTAAACATGCTAATTTTAGCTCTAACACTGATGATCCACCTACAAATGTGAACTGACGTTCAAAAATAAAACATTTGAAAACGGACCATTTTCCACATTTCTGAAGCATGACGTAATGGGGGGGTGTTATCTCTTTTGTCGAAAATCAGCCGTTTTTGCTCGAACATTAAATGCCTCCAAATGGTATTTAATTAACTTCCCGAGCCCCTGGAAGCATGAAAATCACTTTAAACATGCTAATTTTAGCTCTAACACTGATGATCCACCTACAAATGTGAACTGACGTTCAAAAATAAAACATTTGAAAATGGACCATTTTCCACATTTCTGAAGCATGACGTAATGGGGGGGTGTTATCTCTTTTGTCGAAAATCAGCCGTTTTTGCTCGAACATTAAATGCCTCCAAATGGTATTTAATTAACTTCCCGAGCCCCTGGAAGCATGAAAATCACTTTAAACATGCTAATTTTAGCTCTAACACTGATGATCCACCTACAAATGTGAACTGACGTTCAAAAATAAAACATTTGAAAACGGACCATTTTCCACATTTCTGAAGCATGACGTAATGGGGGGGTGTTATCTCTTTTGTCGAAAATCAGCCGTTTTTGCTCGAACATTAAATGCCTCCAAATGGTATTTAATTAACTTCCCGAGCCCCTGGAAGCATGAAAATCACTTTAAACATGCTAATTTTAGCTCTAACACTGATGATCCACCTACAAATGTGAACTGACGTTCAAAAATAAAACATTTGAAAATGGACCATTTTCCACATTTCTGAAGCATGACGTAATGGGGGGGTGTTATCTCTTTTGTCGAAAATCAGCCGTTTTTGCTCGAACATTAAATGCCTCTTAATGGTATTTAATTAACTTCCCGAGCCCCTGGAAGCATGAAAATCACTTTAAACATGCTAATTTTAGCTCTAACACTGATGATCCACCTACAAATGTGAACTGACGTTCAAAAATAAAACATTTGAAAACGGACCATTTTCCACATTT